>NW_027526203.1:226814203-226968511 GCF_048455015.1 Haemaphysalis longicornis | reverse complement strand
GGAAACTAAATTTGCTCAAACCGTTTCAGCAGACGGATTTGATATGCGATACTATAATAGAGATAACGTAGGATTAACGTCGGCATATCTTTTTCATGTTGAATCTCTCCCTAATACAATCGAAATAATGTTATATGGGTGCTCGATAATGGTGTGCTCGATAATCGGTGCTCGATAATGGTTATATGGGTGCTCGATAAATGTTTAATGGTATTGGCGATTTGTCACGCCTTGTAGACATTACATCAAAGACACGTTGCGAGCTGATTTTACCGGATATATTGTGGGCTGAGTCTTATATGACGCAGCAGTCAGAACATAATCTTAACGTCGTTATAATATTAGTTGCCATGACGAGTTACCTATAAAAGCGACACAACGCCGATGTTATCAAACACGCCCAGAACAACGACAGCGATGCAAAACACGTTATCTAAGTCGAGGTGACGCTACACCTTCGTAACATCTTGGTGCCCTACTATTGCGGTTTTGTTCCATATTTATTCCATATTTTCCATTCCAGAATTCCATATTTATTCTAACATGTGCAGGCTCGACATATTACTTTAGTAGCTTGCTCTGGAGGGGCACTATAGAGAAACTATGAGTAGAGTTGCTGCCCCCCATACAAAAATATCATATAGACGGCTATATATAATCCTTTTTGATGTTTTCTTTACCTATGTGGCCCAATTAGCTATAGACGTTTGTATGGCTGTCTTAAGCTTCTTCTATAGTCGGTTCTATGGCTGTATTTAGCTATTTGTATCGACGTTCTTATGGGTGTCTTCAGCGCCTTCTGTAGCCGGTTCTATGGTTTTTTTCGCTATTCGTATCGACATTCCTGTGGGTGTTTTTAGCTACTTCTATAGAAAGTTATAAGGCTGTCTTTAGCTCTTCTTATCGACATCTGTATGGATGTCTTTAGCTCCTTTATGGTTAGCTATAGCCATTTTTATGGCTGTTCTAGCACTTCTTATCGACATCCCTGTGGTTATATTTATCGCCTTGTATTATCCTATCAGTGTCTCTCTATAGGAATCTTTACCTCTTTCTATAGAAGGCCAAAGACATTTCTATGGCATGTCATAGCTAAAGACAGCTATAGGACCGGCTATATAAGAAGCTAAAGACACCCATATAAATGTCGATACGAATAGCTATAGGCTGCAATAGAAATGGCTATAGCTGATCGAGCCGAATAGCGAAAGCCAACCATAAAAAGGAGTTTCAATAGCCCACCATGCGATATTGTTGCATGGGCTGCTTGTTTCTTTTCGTGGCATGGCTTGTAGCGTGGTATACTACTATGGGTTTCCAATATCATCACATCACCTCAGCCTGCTGCAGCTAACACACAGGCACATCGCGCATACCTTCCTCACATTCACGAAATAATTAAAATTTCTTCGAAGTGCTATCGTACTAACGTCAGGCGCGTAGCGCGGTGTCGTAGAACAGCGTTAGGTTTTGCATGCATTGTACGAAAATAACGAACCTACTCCACATTGAACTGATTTAACTTGTTTGTTGTCGTGACATTAGCAGAACATTATCCGTCCAATAAAGGGCATATTTATCGATTTATTGGGGGGTTGGGCATCAACGCTACGAAGCGTGATCATGGGTTTAATGCACCGACGCTGCACAGGCGATGAGGGGCGCCGTAGTGGAGGGCTCCGGATTAATATTCACCACGTGGGAATCTTTCACGCACACACGGCCTTTTTCGCTTTTCGCCTTCATCAGAAAAGCGGCAGCCGCGTTATCGCGCCGAGGCTACACCAGGGCTATGAGGCACGCCTTAATGGAGGGCTCCGGATTAATTTTGACCACCTCGGGTATTAAGCGTGCGCCGAAATCCAGGCACACGGGCATTTCGCTTGTCAGCTCCATCAGAAAAGCAGCCACCCCGACTGGGATCGCACCCGCGTCCTTGGGCTCAGCATCACAATGCCTTAGCCTCTGAGCCAGCACAGCGGATTCCGAGTCGAAAGGTTGAACGAGCCAGAAAATCCAACAAGTCAAAAGGTCCAATATTGGATCTCTTGAAGCGTTGGATCTCTTGAATCACCGTGGACTTTTTGACTCGTTGGATCTTTTGATTCGATTTGATCTCCTGACGCATATTGGACCGTTTGGCGCGACTAAGGTGAGTCAAAAGGTCCAAGCTGGAACAAATTACCTCAAGGCCAACGCAAAGTAAAAGAACCAAAAAAACGACAGCCATGCTCTTCCAGAAACCCGAAACCCGAGACGCACCGTGGAGCGCGCCCTCACCAGGGAAGAGAAGCTCTGAGTTCGGCGCTCTGCATTCTGAATTTGTGACCTCTACCAAAGAAGACGTGTTGTATCTGTATGCGAGAAATTAACAAGGTTTTTGATTATTTTTATGTCCCTAATCTCGTGTCGACCATACCTCGGCAAAACTGGGTGCCACTCACTCACACTCACACAGAAAAATATATTTTTCCTCCCGCACTCCCTCACACTCGCGCTCACCAGTCGCCTTCACCACTCACAATCACTTGCCCTCACGCTTACTAAGTGCCCTCCACCACTCGCAGCTACTCGCGCCTCACACTCACCTCTCACCATGGCCACTCGCACTCACGCTCACCATTCGCCGGCCCCACTCGCACTTACTGGCGCTCGCACTCACCACTCGTCGTCTCCCCTCGCACGCGAGTGTGTGCAGCAGACCCTCCATGAGTCATGAAACCGAACAGTATTAGTGCATTACGGCGTCAAAAGGCCATCCAAATCATATTCCTAAATCAACACGCCACCAGAAAATTCATTCTAGGGTTCCCCATAATAGGAGCTCTGTGACGACATATTTCCGAAGCTAAATGCAATCTTGCCATTCACAACCATCACAGCGAGCAGCTCCCGCGACGAATAGCCAACAGTGAGTACACGCGCAATAGTGTCGCTCACCGCGGTAAGCCCCGAAAATGGCGCGAGTGCACTAGCGAGTGGTGAGCGGGGCTTACAAAGAGTGGCACTCGCACTCGTGAGTGGTGTGCGGGATCACTGAGCGTAGGGCTCGCACTCACTCGCACTCACACTCGCCAGTCCAAACGATGTCGAGGCTCACTCGCCACTCACTCATGAGTGGTGAGTGAGGGGGGGGGGGTGTGAGTGCAGTCGTGAGTGAGCCTGCTGACCTATGGTGTTTACATCATTGTTTTTATGTAATTCAGTCTAAGAAACATAACCCAAGCTTTAGAAGTGCACCCAAAGGGCAGGCACCGCTACCGTTTCAGTGGAAGCAATTTTCTCGTCCCTTTGTACTCTTTGCGGCAGCTGAAATCGACCCCACCCTCGCTTCCCCTGCGGAAAGGGTCGCGGTCGATGGGAGACAGGCCGAAAAAATTGCGAACACGTGTGCATTAAAGGACGGATCTCAAAAAAGGCGGAAAAACCCGGTTATTTAGACAGAAGGATGCTGAGACAGGAAAGTAGGGAAGTAGGGTTCTGAGTCTATGGAGGCCTGTGGGGACGTAATAAGCTTCACAGTCGCCTGAAGCCTTACAACCCAGCCATCGCTGAATTCCTTCAGTTCATTCAAGTTCCCCCGCTCACGTCGCAAAACCTCATTCAAGCTCTCTTGAGAACCCCTTTTCTATGGCATGGGTGCCATCGCGGCAAGTCTGAGAAAAAGATAAGAAGTCGCGAGAGCAGATATGCCTGTTCTCGTCCTACATCACGGTAAGGGCCGCAACCTCCCAAGGACAAATAAATTGTTTTGATAGGGTTGGTGTGTTTGGGCTTCTAGTCGCGGGGTAATTTCGAAGAGTTGAAATCATAACTCGTCTGTGTATATCAATTGTGTGTGTACATGCAAGTTGGGTATATATTGCCACGATTATGTCTTTCACTTATTTACCAGCACATGGTCACGCCGGCGTCTCCACTTTTTCGAACTGAGCCGGAGTTTGCTCTTTATGTAGTGTTCTTCCAAGGGCGACCCTGTTTAATAGGAAGGTTTCCCCCTGTCGTCACTAGCCTAGACTTCTTTACTTTGATCAACAATATTCTCGATCCAATTCGATGGTTCGGGAAAGAATATATATAGTGCTGAGAAATGAATGCTCACCGGGCAAACGCCGCGGCATTTTAATCGACAACGCTCGAAGGTGCGTGTCGCTTTGTTGGGCGCTTATCCACCGCTTGTGTTTACTTCTTAATTGTTGCGGAGTACAGGTTCGCTACTCTAAACTTTACTTAGTGAAAGAACCCTGCACCGTTCTGGTCAACGTCACAATGTATGTATGTATGTATGTATGTATGTATGTATGTATGTATGTATGTATGTATGTATGTATGCATTCGACATGTAATCGAAAGGCGTGGGTTCGGTCCTCACTCTGGGCGCGTGTTTTTCTTTCTTTCTTCTGTATAATTAAAAAAAATGTTTACCTAATTAACTGTAGCGAAAATGAAAAGAGCCTAACCACACCCCTATGCCTCCTTTGGCGTTGTAGACTGCTGACCTATCTTTCTGTATTTCCTCAACGAGCCCCTCATTGCCTTACTATATTATTCTGCGAAAGCCTAGCGAGGGTCTCGGTTCCGGCAGCCTTGATGCCTAGGTAGCATAAGAGGGCTTCCCGCCAGTAACCCGCTCATGACAGGCTGTAGACGTTCGAGTCACGCCCCGGGGGTTGAAAAGAAGGTCCCCTTCTCCCCGTGTAGTCAGAGTGGCGCTGGCTACCACCCTCAAGCGTCAGATACTTCTAGTAAATATAAATGGCCCTGAAAGTGAAGGAGAACACAGTCGCCCAGATAGCCGAATTGGTAAGGCATTCGACATGTAATCGAAAGGCGTGGGTTCGGTCCCCACTCTGGGCGCGTGTTTTTCTTTCTTTCTTTCTTCTGTATAATTAAAAAAATGTTTACCTAATTAACTGTAGTGAACATGAAAAGAGCCTAACCACACCCCTATGCCTCCTTTGGCGTTGTAGACTGCTGACCTATCTTTCTGTATTTCCTCAACGAGCCCCTCATTGCCTTACTATATTATTCTGCGAAAGCCTAGCGAGGGTCTCGGTTCCGGCAGCCTTGATGCCTAGGTAGCATAAGAGGGCTTCCCGTCAGTAACCCGCTCATGACAGGCTGTAGACGTTCGAGTCACGCCCCGGGGGTTGAAAAGAAGGTCCCCCTCTCCCCGGGTAGTCAGAGTGGCGCTGGCTACCACCCTCAAGCGTCAGATACTTCTAGTAAATATAAATGGCCCTGAAAGTGAAGGAGAACACAGTCGCCCAGATAGCCGAATTGGTAAGGCATTCGACATGTAATCGAAAGGCGTGGGTTCGGTCCCCACTCTGGGCGCGTGTTTTTCTTTCTTTCTTTCTTCTGTATAATTAAAAAAATGTTTACCTAATTAACTGTAGCGAAAATGAAAAGAGCCTAACCACACCCCTATGCCTCCTTTGGCGTTGTAGACTGCTGACCTATCTTTCTGTATTTCCTCAACGAGCCCCTCATTGCCTTACTATATTATTCTGCGAAAGCCTAGCGAGGGTCTCGGTTCCGGCAGCCTTGATGCCTAGGTAGCATAAGAGGGCTTCCCGCCAGTAACCCGCTCATGACAGGCTGTAGACGTTCGAGTCACGCCCCGGGGGTTGAAAAGAAGGTCCCCTTCTCCCCGTGTAGTCAGAGTGGCGCTGGCTACCACCCTCAAGCGTCAGATACTTCTAGTAAATATAAATGGCCCTGAAAGTGAAGGAGAACACAGTCGCCCAGATAGCCGAATTGGTAAGGCATTCGACATGTAATCGAAAGGCGTGGGTTCGGTCCCCACTCTGGGCGCGTGTTTTTCTTTCTTTCTTTCTTCTGTATAATTAAAAAAATGTTTACCTAATTAACTGTAGTGAACATGAAAAGAGCCTAACCACACCCCTATGCCTCCTTTGGCGTTGTAGACTGCTGACCTATCTTTCTGTATTTCCTCAACGAGCCCCTCATTGCCTTACTATATTATTCTGCGAAAGCCTAGCGAGGGTCTCGGTTCCGGCAGCCTTGATGCCTAGGTAGCATAAGAGGGCTTCCCGTCAGTAACCCGCTCATGACAGGCTGTAGACGTTCGAGTCACGCCCCGGGGGTTGAAAAGAAGGTCCCCCTCTCCCCGGGTAGTCAGAGTGGCGCTGGCTACCACCCTCAAGCGTCAGATACTTCTAGTAAATATAAATAGCCCAGAAAGTGAAGGAGAACACAGTCGCCCAGATAGCCGAATTGGAAAGCATTCGACATATAATCGAAAGGCGTGGGTTCGGTCCCCACTCTGGGCGCGTGTTTTTCTTTCTTTCTTTCTTCTGTATAATTAAAAAAAATGTTTACCTAATTAACTGTAGTGAAAATGAAAAGAGCCTAACGATGTAGACTGCTGACCTATCTTTCTGTATATATATATATATATATATATATATATATATATATATATATATATATATATATATATCAGTGTGTCGAACCGGAACTGAACCCGAACCCGAACCGATATTTTTCTTATTTTGTGAGCACGCTGAACCAGAACCGGAACCTGAACCGGCAAAAGAAATAACGGTTACTGGTTCATGCCAAAACACTTCGACCCTCGGCAGTTTGCAGGGGATACAAAACGACTTTGCCCTTCCCTATAGCTGCGACTTTATTGTAAGAATCAGGCTGCAGGAGTGCTCCACTGCGCAACAGCGAAACCCACACCCGATGTGCGGAAACTTTTTGCATTTCGTAATTTGTTTAAAAGGTCCAACACCTCCAAATTGTTGATACTTAAAGGGGCCCTGAAAGGCATTTTGAGCACACTAAATGAACTAGCGCAATCGTTAGATTGGGTCGTCAACGTCAGCTGTGCCAAGTATTACTCGTTTACGTGCAGCGGAAAGCTCCCACTTTTGTTGCAAAGTTTGTCGCCCTTTTCTCACCCTTTCCTGCGTGTTTTTGGACGCCGCCATCTTCACATGTCTACGTCATCGATTCCCAGATGTTCGTCATGAGGTAGAACTCCTGCTATTGGGCGGCTTTTGCACGTACTTCCGGCAAAGATATCTGTCGTCTGCTCAGCGTCGGCTCGCCGGCTGATCTGCCAGCGGAGTGATGGAGTGCTTTGACATTTAACGACAAACGAAACAAATGTAAACAAACGCTTAATCGTTTGTATTGAATGCAACACGGCCATAACACCACATGGATATTAACTTACTTGAGTACGTACCATAAAGAAAGCGCCGTGGCACTTCTTTCGTGCAATCGCAGAGAACGCCCTGAACCGAATGCCCGGGTTTGACGCATATATTTTATTCAACTTCAAAACAATCCAGAGATGCGTTTCGAACGAACACAACGACACAACATGCGTTGCAAGTCTGAACCGCGATTGACAGACGATGGGTTGCCTCCTCCTGCCCGTCGTAAATTCGGCACTCACCTCGCGCCCGGTTTGCGGGGACGAACAGCAAGTCACTTAACTCTGGCGCCCAAGCCGAGAAGGCTTTAGGCAGGCACACTGCACATACCCCATGCGAGGTTGAGTCATACGTCGCTCGAGAAAGATAATCCAGAGCATGGGAAGCACTATCCACCCGCAGAAGTACAACGTCGCATTTCATTGCGAAACGAACGCGTCCACAACACACAGGAGGCGATGCACACACACACACACAGCTTCGGTCGCTGCATTGGCTTAGCTGCAGCTTCGTCGGACAGTCAGCGATGTAACGACGATACAGAGCTGCGTGAGGGCGACGTGCTAACCACTTCACGTATTTAAAAACACAGGGGCAAAGAACTTGGTTCATCGGAAGCTAAAAATCTTTCCTCCATTATAGTGCCTGAAATATACTGGCTAGTGTGCCGAGGGTGGGCTCCAGGCATATAGATAATATACTGACTCGCTCCAGGCGGGCGCTGGGAGCGATGTACGCGGGCGGCTGCCGCTTGGGGCGCTGCCGTGCGGGAGTGTGCGCGTTCGTCCGGCCCGAGCAGATTGCGCGGTTACCTCAGCGCTGAGTAGCAGACTGCAGCGGCAGAACTTTCCATTCCCGCTTGCGACGAAAGCGAGCGAAAGCGACGGAAATTTTATCGCGTGACTAAAATTTTCCCCGACCATTCTACAAAAACGATCGTCGCGCGTCAAAGCGACGGAATTCCCGTCGCTTTCGCTCGCTTTCGTCGCAGGTGCGAACGGTCCTTTATGCACAATCTCCGTCCCACATAAAATAAGTTCTTGCTTGTCGCCTGAGCATACGGTTGATATTTGACTACGTTACACTGAGCTTGCGAGTGTATTTAAACGATGTCACTAGGTTTGAAACGTAAGCGCTCGGCGTACAGCTTTGTAAACGCCCCGCACGGGGCACCTTGAGTATTCATGGTGACGGTGTTGGCGACACCACGGACCCCGAGCCCCCAACATAAACTGTAACCTACCGTGGTGATGTGTTTAAAGGTGAAGGGTAGAAGCCTCAAACGGTGGCCGTCGGAGCCCAGGTCAAGCTCCGGCGGATGGGCTCCCTGTCTGTTTACCAGGCAGGGAGCTCCGGGACCTCTCAGGCTATCAGGGTAAGGTTTGAGAAGAAAGTACCCCCGTCCCCTGCTTCTATACTATGATGTATGGCATTCTCTAAACCCCCCCCCCCCAAACGTGATCGGTCCCTGAAAAGGGGCCGCACCGAAGTATCTTTTCCTTCATTGCCATCTTTGACATTTCCTGAACCAGATAATTTCTCTCGATTTCTTGTCATGGAATCCATCAATCCAACCCACCCTCTTGCATCTCAGTCAGTCTTCTTGATTGCCAAGTATCTTGAAGCCATAGTAGGAAAATCGTATAAGTGCAAAAAACAAAAGTCTGGTGAACTCCTAATTGAAATAAATGACAAGCAGCAGTCTGCAAAGCTTCTTGCCCAGACTAGACTGGCTGATCTCGACATCCGGGTCACACCCCATCGGAGCCTCAACAGCTCGCAGGGTGTGATATCCGAGACAGACCTCCTGAACGAAACGGATGCGGATCTCCTTGCCGGCTTGAAGGATCAGGGCGTCACTGCCGTGAGACGCATCACTATCCGCAGAGACGACAGGGAGATTCCGACCAAACACATTATCTTGACTTTCGACCGCGCAGTTCTTCCACAATACATAAACGCAGGTTTTATCCGTTGCTCCATCCGTCCCTACATCCCGAACCCGCGGCGCTGTTTTAAGTGCCAGAGGTTCGGGCACGGTACGAACTCTTGCCGTGGCCGAACCACGTGTGCAAAATGCGCGGCGCACGATCATCCGAGCGAGAACTGCCCATCCGAAATTCTCACTTGTGTAAACTGCGGGGGGCCGCATGCAGCGTACTCCCGCAAGTGTGAAAAATTCCAAATGGAAAAAAAGATAATTAACATCAAGGTCACGGAGAACATCACCTTCCCAGAGGCGCGAAAGAGGTTCGCCTCTTTCCCTCTGGGGAGGTACGCAGACGCGGCTCGCCGGGGGGCGGAGCGGCGTCTGGTTTCCACAGGGACCCAGTTCAGCGAGTCTGACCTGGTCCCGCCCCCGCCCCCCGCTGGGTTGCCACACGCAGCCCAACCCGGCACCACGCCGCTTGCTGAGGCAGCAGCGGTTGTGGTGCAAACCACTTCTGTCGGGACCGGTGCCGCTCCCGCCTCTGTCTCCCCGTCCTCCAGTCCGTTGGAGGGTACCGAGGTGATGGACACCACGGGCCCCGCACCGGCTCCCACCATCACCGCACCGCCCGTGCCACCTCTGGTGGCCCGGACGCCCTCGGCGGTGGCGGCTCAAACGAAGGGCTCCCGAGGGGGGGCCAAGTCTGGGGGGCCCGGTCCGTCAGGCACCCCTCGGACATCCGACGACGAGATGGATGTCGGGCCAATCCTGCCTGCAACGCAGCGCAAGGAGCGGCCACCGACTTTCAAGCCTACAGACAGGCCTAAAAAGCCCAACCCCAGAGTAACAGCCCCGAAAGACGACACATGAACACATACACACACTCCATTCATTCTTAAACCTAAATAATGGGAACAGAAAACATCATTCAATGGAACTGCAGAGGCCTCCTTAAAAATCTTGATGATGTGTATGATATCCTGCATGCCAATCAGCCAAGTCTCATGTGTCTCCAAGAGAGTCACCTCAATTCCAAACAGACAAATTTCTTAAATAGGTACATGGTATTTAGAAAGGACAGGGTTGGCTGCACACACTCTTCAGGAGGTGTGGCAATTGTCGCCCGGAAATCCTTAGCCTGCCACCCTGTCACTCTGAACACTGTCCTCGAGGCTGTAGCAATTCGAACAATAATATTTAATAGGTTGGTAACGGTGTGCTCCATTTACATTCCTCCTGATCATGCACTTTCGAGCTCTGATTTCGAGGCGCTGGTCGACCAGCTGCCCGAACCATACATCCTAACAGGCGACCTTAATGCGCACAACTCTCTTTGGGGCTCCTCCAGAACGGATGCCCGAGGTCGCCTGATAGAGAAATTTCTTACATCTTCAGGAGCATGCCTTTTCAACAAAAAACAGCCTACATACCATAACTTAGGACATAATACGTACTCACATCTCGACTTGGCTATTGGTTCTGCAATTCTCTTTCCATGTCTTGAGTGGGGCGTGGGCACGGACCCATATGGTAGTGACCACTTCCCCACATCCCTAACATATAGAGGTAAAGGCCCATGCAGTCCATCTGCCCATAACAGGTTTAATGAATCAAAAGCAAACTGGAGTACATTCACAGAAACATCTAAACTACACCACACAACCATAAAACACCTACACGTGGAGGAAGCAGCCCAACTCGTCACGGCGCACATAGTCGACGCCGCCGAAAAGTCCATTCCCCAGGCCTCCAGTGGGTCCCGCACCCCAAGGAGGCCCTGGTGGAACGAGGACTGCAGGCGGGCGCGAGAGGCCCAGAACAAGGCGTGGGGTGTCCTTCGCCGGTACCCCACGTCACATAACCTCATTTCTTTTAAACGTGCAAAGGCTTTTGGGAAGCGAGTGCGTCGTGAGGCGAAAAGGGAGAGTTGGCGCACCTTCCTCACTTCCATCAACTCATACACTGACACACACAAAGTCTGGACACGAATACGAAAACTAAAAGGACAACAGACACACAGCCTGCCCCTGGTTAGTACAACAGGGGACACACTGGAAGACCAGGCTAACACACTTGCGCAACACTTCGAACACGTGTCCAGTTCAGCACACTACACCAACACTTTCATTAAACACAAAGCATCATGTGAGAAGAAGTCACTGCGTGATAGCAACAAGTCGCACACTTCTTACAATTCTCCTTTTTCAGTTTATGAGCTGAAGGCTGCTTTGACCACATGTAAACCTTCAGCTCCAGGTGCAGACAGGATTTCATACACAACGATACAACACTTACATGCAGACACGCTTGAAACACTTCTTCACCTCTACAATAAAATATTTCTTTCGGGGCACTTCCCACGCTCTTGGAGGGAGGCCATAGTAGTGGCTTTCCTAAAGGAAGGGAAGGACCCTTCCTCTCCCGCCAGTTATCGCCCCATTGCCCTGACAAGCTGCCTGTGTAAGCTCTTCGAGAAGATGATAAACAGGAGACTCGTGTACTTCTTAGAGTACAACGGTCTTCTCGAGAGCTGCCAGGCAGGCTTTAGGGCGGGGCGATCTACGAACGATCAACTCGTTGCGTTAGACTCGTATATTAAAGATGCCTAACTCCATAAGCAGTACTGTATGACAGTATTCTTTGATCTTGAAAAGGCGTACGACACTGCTTGGCGGTACGGCATCCTCAGCGATTTGAAGTCCTTTGGTATGTCGGGTAACATGTGGAACACGCTTGCCAGTTACCTCTCTGAAAGAACGTTTCGCGTGCGAGTTGGAACTGCACTCTCTAGAGTTCATGTGCAGGAAAACGGTGTTCTGCAAGGTGGAGTTTTGAGTTGCACTTTGTTTATTGTAAAAATGAACTCTCTTCGGAAGGCTCTGCCACCAACCATTTCCTGCTCAATCTATGTAGACGACGTGCAGTTATCCTTTAAGTCTTGTAACCTGTCTATCTGCGAGCGCGAAGTCCAGCTTGGTGTTAACAAGCTAGCTGGCTGGGCAGATAGCAACGGTTTTAAATTTAATCCAGTGAAGTGTACTTGTGTTTTGTTTTCGAAAAGGCGCGGCGTTCGGCCGGATCCAGACATCAAACTCAATGGTGTCTCAATTCCAGTCAGAAATGAACACAAGTTTTAGGTGTAGTCCTTGATGAAAAGCTCTCGTTCATTCCCCACATAAAACAACTTAAACATAAATGCTTAAAGGCCATGAATATACTCAAGGTTCTCTCCCACACTTCATATGGGACTGACAAACAACTTCTTTTACGTGTTTTTACCAGCCTGATAGGTTCACGGTTAGACTATGGAAGTGTTGTTTATGGGTCAGCAAGTAAGACATCCCTCAAAATGCTGGACCCAGTGCTTCATCTGGGGCTGCGGTTGGCATGTGGCGCCTTCCGGACTAGCCCGGTCGAAAGCCTCTATGTGGAGTGTAATAAGTGGAACCTACAACGTCAGCGAGCATACACAGATCTCCTTTTTGCTTTTAAAATTTCATCTATGCCACACCATCCTTTTAAATCGGCTTTTTATGATACGTCTATGACTGCACTACTCCTAAACCGACCATCGTTCTCTGCGCCCTTCTCTTACAGAGTTAGAGAGGAAGCGTCAGAGCTTTCTGTCTCCTTTTTAGACACCATACAAAGTTCTCAAACAGATTATATAGCACCATGGCATCTCCGCCCTGTATCATGCGACACATCCTTCACACATGTAGATAAAAACCGAGCTCCCACATGTGCAATTCTGCAGCACTTCTTGTATTTGCAGCAGAAGTATCAATTTTCTGAATTTTATACGGACGCCTCTAAAACTGCCACCTCTGTGTCCTGCGCGGCGCATGGGCCCGGCCTTAATGTCACTAAAACTCTTAACAGTAATACGAGTATCTTTACGGCAGAGGCTTATGGTGTACTTCTTGTTGTTAATCATATCCTTCAAAGTCACATCCCACAATCCATTATATATACAGACTCCCTCAGTGTCGTGCGGGCGTTGTCGTCAACAAAGTCTTCAAAAAATCACGTTGTAAATCTAATAGTCAAGGGTATTATATCTGTGTATGTCCACAAATTTGAACTAGTCCTTTGCTGGGTCCCTGGCCACTGTGGTATAGCCGGGAACGAAGCAGCGGATCGAATGGCCACTGGTGCTACACTCTCGAATACAGTAGACATAACCACATTACCCTACACCGACGTGAAACCACACATCAGACAACAACTTCGCAAAACATGGCAAACACACTGGAGCGAACAAACCGACAACAAGTTACACGCAATAAAACCACACTTGGGACCATACACCACCGACACACGCAATAGATACACTGAAGTCGCCTTGGCTAGATTACGGATAGGGCACACTCACGCAACGCCCTCGCACCTGCTCACTGGATCTCCAAGACCTCTGTGCAGCAGGTGCGGAGAGGCCCTATCCGTGATCCACATCCTCATAGAATGTAAGGCACTCGACACTACACGACGCAAACACTTCCCTCAACTACACACACGACATATTCCACCACACCCATCATACTTCTTAGGAGATGATGCCATGTTTTCTGTTCAGCGCACGTTTAAGTTCCTATCAGAAGTTGACTTTTTACAACTCATCTCATACCACCCATAGCTTTACCCCTGGTCCTATACACCAGCCACCTTATTTATTTTTTAACCACTCTTGTTCTTCACCCTGGCCCTTTACACCAGCCGTACTCATAGTTTTTAACTGATTTTATTTCGTGTTGTCTCCTCATCAAATAACTTTCTGTTTGGCGCTCTTTGCCCGTGTCGGCCTTGCGCCAATAAAATCAAACCATCATCATCAGCTTTGTAAACGCAAGCAGCCTCACGTACGCACGCTATTCTGCTGCTAATAGAGCGTTTTAGTACAGCGTTTCTTGCCTTTGCATACGCTAAACGCTAAATTTTTGCGTCCCGCTACGTAAACACCGCGAGAGAAGTTTTAGTAGAGCGTCTCATCAGTTTTGCGTAGCGACACGCTAATGCATACGGCGCCATCTGTGAAATGTTTTGCGCAATGACTCGCCGGCTGATCTGCTAGCGGAGTGCCGGAGTGCTTGGACATTTTACGACTGTCCAAACAAGTGCAAACAAACGCTTTCCCGTCAGGGTTGAATACAACACATGCATGGGTGCAGCTTGTCAGAACACGGGTGCACGCTGCTCGACTGCGGCGTTGGTTTGCTCTGCTCCTTCCCGTTCATCGCCACTGATAAAACGATCCGATCCGGCGCGTTATGTGCACGGGTTCTTCGTCGGTTTATAATGTCTTTTTCACATGCCGCCGGTAGGAATTACCACCGCCGCAAACAAAATAAAACCCGGCACCAGCGGGGCCACATCTGAGACCGCGCTTTTTGGATAAACAGTGCGCGGTGCATCTAAGGGAACGAGCACACGGTTCTCCCCGCGCGGCTGCGAGTTCGCCGCCGATAGCAACTTCAGCACCGTACACCGCGAAAGGACAAGGCCAGGCCGCACACATGCGGCCAGGTTTTTCGTTCGCTTTTCCAGCCTTGAGCGGAGTGCAGGGATCCATGTCCATGGTGTCAACACAGATGAGATAGCCGAAAGAGCTTGCCCGTAGCAGACGGCAGTCTGAGGAGCTCAATAGCGGAAGTACGTCACCGCTGTAGAGCGCAGCATCATGGGAGGGAAGGCTCGCTCGCCGTCAACAGCGAGAGGAGGAGGAAATGTGGCGCGACGATAATGCGCGGTTTTTGATTTACGATTTCTCAGCTAATACTCATCGCTTTAACAAAATTCTTGCTGGAGGAGATTGCTAATACACTGCTTTATTTGGTTACATGTACATCCATGCATCGGCGGAAGGTATTTCAGGACCCCTTTAACACGTATGACCGCAGGAGCTGCTCAGTGGCTAAGCCGTTTGCTGCTGACCATAAGTGGCCTCAATCTCGCTTCGTCTGGAGTAGCCAGCTCCTGTTTGGGTTGGAGCTAAACTCTCCAATAAATCATTATTTCTCTCTCTCTCTCCCCACGACCGTTTTTCTGAAGTAGATAGAAATCGAGAAAGTCCGCGTATCGAGATTTTGATCCACATTTAATATCACCAGCTGGTTAAAATAAGAATGCCGGCCTGCAACAAAAGCTGCGCTTATGAGCAGAGATATAGCACGGGGCATCAAATGCACCAGTTTATTAAAAAAATGTGTTTACACGAAAAACAACAATAAGAAAAGGCGAATCACGTTGTTTTAAAATAACACGCAAAAAGAAAGTAAAACATAATAAGTAAAATAAAGCACCAAAACGTGGTTATTGCTCTATACTTCTCTTTG
Organism: Haemaphysalis longicornis; assembly: GCF_048455015.1. Taxonomy (NCBI): domain Eukaryota; kingdom Metazoa; phylum Arthropoda; class Arachnida; order Ixodida; family Ixodidae; genus Haemaphysalis; species Haemaphysalis longicornis. Next base: position 226,953,056 of record NW_027526203.1, on the reverse strand, counting down.
CCCTGCCTTTCACAACCAAATATCAATGCGAAGGAGTTCCGTGGACAGGCTTTGAGGACAGTACAGTGGACAAGTTTCGCTTTTTAGATACAAATAACAACAGATATGTCAGGGAAAACTGTTAAGGTGCGTACTTAATCTCTTGGCAAGAAACTGCAGCCCTCGACATTGTCTTGGAAACAGAAACAGTAATAAAGCAGATGACACATGCAGAAAGGCAGGCCTGTACCTCACATTGTACCATTCACCCAGCGATCATCTTTTCTTCTTGTTCTGCAGTTTTGTCTCTTTCAGATCAGCTTTTTTTCGAAGGTGCACTTGGAGCATAGATGGAGAGGTGGACGTTGGTTGGTAATGCGGCAATAAGTCCTATCAAGGTGAGGTTAAATAATGTGGGGCTAAGTACACTTCTTTGCGGGACACCACGAGAAACAAAGTGCTGTGATGTTGGGCCATCTGAAGAATCAACAAAAAAATATTTTCTTGATGGAAAGCTTTGTATCTATCTAAATGTCCGTCCACCAACTGCCGCATCTTGTAGGCTGCCCAGAACGGCATCTTACGTTACCGTACGCTCCTTTTATATCGAGAAACAAATCGGCTGACAAACGTTTGAGTGATTTCTTGTGCTGTACCGATGTGACAAAGTCAATTACGTTGTCGATGGATGAACGTCCGCGTCCGCATCCAGCCATAGCATAAGGGTAAATTTTATGGTGCTCGAGGTACCCAAAACCATCCTTTCCATAAATTTTCCAATGTAGCTTGCAAGGGCTATAGGACGATATGTTGCCGGGTCAAGGGGAGACTTGTCTGCTTTAAAAACTGGTACCAGGCGGTTAACTTTCCAATCCTCGAGGGTCAAACCATCTTGCCATGACTGGTTCAGCCGATGCAAAAGAGTGTGACGGCTTCTTGGCCAAGGTGACGCAGGGCGGCGTGCGTCACTCCGTCTGGTCCTGGTGAAGATCTACTTCGGCACAGATCTAATGCCGCATCGAGCTCTTCTATTGAAAATGGGACTTCCATGCAGGAGTCCGTGGCGTGATACGGAGACGACGCGTATGTCCCCTTGGCTGGCCGAAGCTGGACCATTGGCGATTCTTAAGCAAAAGTCCTCCGCTACATCGACCTCTCGGCGTTTCTCGTGAAGCGCCAAAGCACTGAAAGGCTGATGTTGTTTGTTGCTGTTCGAAGGCCTCTGATAGTGTTCCAGATGTGAGATAGAAGTTTTCGAGGATCAAGTGTCTCGCAGAACGATTTCCAGCGCTGTGCTTGCACCTGTACAATATGACGTTGAATTTTTTTCTGTGTACGTCTGGCCTCACGAAGGTCATGAATAGACTTTGTGCGCCTGTATCGTCGTTCTGCACGACGAAGAATAGCTCTGAGATGTTCTAGCACTTCGTCAAATTAATTAAGCTTGGGATGCACCCGGAAAAAACGCATGGAATCTAGCGCAGTGCTGGTTACGGCACTTTCAAAAATCGAGGATAGCCCTTCGCAGGAGAGATCTTTCATGCGAGATTTAAACCTCTTCCAGTGTATTCGTCAGATGATTTTCCCAGGAAGAAGGCCTCCATCCTCAGGTATGGTGGAAGGTGGTCACTTCCACGGTTTTCATGCCTGTGAACCATTGAATGCTGTCAGGGAGACTTCTCGAGACAAAAGCCAAATCCAAACAGCCACTATACGTCGTTCCACGAAGAAATGTTGGGCTGCCACCGTTGACACAGAAAAGCTCATGACGGGACGTCAGTGAAACCAACTTTCGACCTCTTGGATCATTTCTGTAACTTCCCGAGAGCATATGGTTGGCATTACAGTCCCCCATAAGTATCCACGGTCCAGGGGTGTCTCTGATGATTTTGTCTAATCTTTTGTAATCGAAGCGTCTTGACGGAGATAAATAATTTCCTATGAGTGGGAACGAGACCCCGTAGTTCTTCACTGTGAGGCAAACGTAAGGGTTCTGTCATGAGGTTCCATAGAATGGAGATCATATGTTAGTTCCCGTCGGACGAAAACCAGTACTTTACTATGCGCATCACTAGCTGATGACACAAATGCTTCATATCCAGAGAGCCTGAACGCGTCCGTGGCGTTCGGTTCGCAAATGACGATGATGGACAAATTGTTTATAAATACAAACTGTTTAAAGTCCCAAAAACGGGGCTTAAGGCTTCTTGCATTCCATTAGAGTATAGTGGTGCTTTTGACTTCATCCCGAAAGTATCTTGAATTAGAGGCCATGATGCTCCGAACGGACAATAAACTGTGGCAGGAGCGTCGCAGTAAACCCCAAATGACAGGTTCCAGGTTAAGCATGGTATCCAGAATGGTTTTGAAGAAGCTTGGAGTCATGAAACCAAGGTGGAACCGGAGGGCTGTAAAAAGTGCTCGCACAACTTTTGAATAGTCGTCTACCTTGACTTCCCTCGAATGAGCACGACGCTCCTTCATGATGTTGGCGTACTGATCGCGTCCGCATTGTCCAGGAGGAGTAGTGCAGAAATCACGTGGCTCTAGTTGCGCGACGCAGGCCGTAGGTTTCGTGCTTTTTGTCGCCTTTATGGACTCCTGTGCAAGCAGAACCGGAAAACTGTCACTGTCTGGTGGCTGTGGAGGGGATTTGGGTCCCTCGATGAAAGCCTTCCTACTCTGTAGTGCACTAACGCGAAATGGACACCCGCTGAAATTTGCAGGGTGATCGCCGCTGCAGTTGGCGCGGGCAATGTTTCCCTTGCATTGCTGGAAGTCGTGCGGGCCACCACACCGCTTACACGCTGATCTCCTTTGCAGAATTTGGCGACGTGCACAAAGCGTTGACACTTGAAGCAACGTGGAGGGGTCTCCGTGTAATCTGCCGTTGCGTGCCTTGTAAACCCGAGGTTAATCATGTTCGGCCGTTCAGTGTTTGGCGCGAACGACAACACTACAACATCAGATGGGGTGGTTTTCCAGTTATCTCCCGAAGAGCCGGTCCGACGCTTAATCCTTCTCGCATGCAGTACCCCTTGAGGCTTAAGATAGCTCAGAAGGTCCTCCTGCGTGTACCACGTGGGCACACCTTTGATGATGGACGTATTCTTCACGTACGAATGATGTAGGCGGGCAGACACTGTAATTCTACTGACCCGGTCACATCGCAGCAAAGCATTCACATCGTTCTCCGTGGCTACGTCAATAAGCAAGGCATCTTGATGAGTGAATGTACACCGAATCGGAGCCTTTCCCAGGAGAGATTGAAATTCTGAGAACAGGGTGATAGGATTGCCCTTCCTGAGGTCCTGATCGCTTTTAGTCGGGGACATGATCACAGGTATCCCGACGGCACGCTTTTTACTGCAAAGCAGTATATGTCTACCCCCCCGCCCCCCCCCCCCAGTTTTCATACCGGTGTCATCGATTTACTCGGCGCCGCCCGTGGCTCCTCCTCTCCACGGCTGACACCTCTTTCACAACTATTTTCCCCCTCACCTCCACCGATGCCCCTTTCGCAAGTAGCGCAGTCGGCAGCTAACGGCGGTATGCGGTTATCAGATGATTGCGAAAAATGAACAGAAGCACAGACGGGCGTAAAAAATGGACTGATGATTACTGCACTCCCTAATAGGAAATTTGTGCGCAGCGCGAGTTGCAGCCTTATCGGTCCTAACGCATTTCTGCTGTGGCTCAGGAAGTGTTCACGGGATCAGCGAACGCACGGCGGCGTGCGCTACTCTGCTGCTATCTAGCAGGCGCCGCCGCCGCCGGCCAGCATGTTGCAAACCTTGTTCGAACCTCCCGAGCAAATGTCACGTGGTTCCGATTAGCCCCGCACAAGGGAACAGCGAGCATGTTGTTGGAAATTGTGTTTGAACCTCCCGCTGAAATGTCACGTGGCTTGGATCAACGGGCAGTGGAACACCGTTTTGGGAAAGTGTCAGGGGGAGGGTGCTCTCTGGTGGCGACGCATGAGACATGTGCGAGGGAAAGGCAGTGAGAAAGATGGTGCCGTAGGCGCACGTGTCGTACCACACCACACCCTTCCCTATACGCTCCTCTCCGTTTTCTTTCTTTCATCGCTGCTGCGTTCGCTCACTCGGTAACGCGGACATAAACAGACGCCGCTCTCGCAAAGCCCAAATAACGGCTGCCAAAGGGCTGCCTCCTAAGACGACCGAAACCAGCCGTCGCCGTTTCAGCTCAAATTCAACTTCGCCAAGTAGCTGCGAATCCCTCCCGGTTGAAGGAAAACTTGCCCACTTGGAATGGCGGCGCGAGCCCATATTTCTGTTTCAGCCTGGGAGGCCTTCCGAGTGACATTTTCGCTGGTATCTTTCACGCCTAAGTATGCACCATCACCGGTTGCTGGTTTATGCGTGCACGGTTTGCGGGTGGAAAAGGGGGGGCGTCCACGCACAGCTATGCATCATACCGCTACGGATGAGATGCCGGTTGTGCTGGTGGGAGATATAGATGTCGAAATCACATGGCTCAGTGCGCTTATTCGGCTGTCCTTCATTATCGAGTGGTCCTGGTGTGGGCTGATGTTTTACACAGACATCTTACACAGACAATAATATGTCTACGAGAAGCAAGGGAACAGACAGCAAAGTGTTTGTACGCGAGAAAAGAGCTCAAGGGCTTCCAGGTTGAAATCGTTATGGGATGGACGCGTGCCGTTCGTTTGGAGGAAGAGCAACAATTGATGCGTTGGCCTCAACACAAGTGCAAACAGGCGCAAGAACAACGCTAAGCGGCTGGCTCCGCCGTTAGCGCCTCAAGTTCAGTTGGTTGAGTAGCGGCGAATCCCCCCGGATGAAAGCAACTTCCCGACATGGAACGCCGGCTTGAGCCAATATTACATCTTCTGAGAGCTATCAGCGGATATTTTCGACCGCGTCTGTCATTTCTGAACACGCGCACATGACCGGTTGCGTGCACAGGTTTGTAGTAGAGAATAGTGGGAGGGAGGAAAGGGGCGTGTACGCGCAGATATAGGTTTCGTGCCCGAAATGATGGATGACATCTCGGATGTGCTGGTGCGAGGTTTAAACGAGGAACTTAAACATCCTAACGGGATTTGCCCGTAGTCCTTAATGCCAGAGCGGATTGGTTTTGTGCATTACTCAAACAGTAAGGTGCTTTCGACGCGGTAGGGACACAGGCAGCTTCATCTTTATCTGCAAGAACAAAGCTTGGATCCTTCAGAGGTTCATTCAGCTAATTGGCTAGGAATTATGGTCCATCGCAAATTAAAACAAACACGTTTTGTTTCGTCCACTCCGTGGACTGCGTCTAACTTTGCAGGTCATCCATCTTCACAGAGTGAAAGGGCACTCATTTTTACGGTGGCTCACCAGTTTGAAGTTTTCCTTGTCCGCGTCAGACAGCGACGCCTTCTCCTTCACCCACGATCGTGGCATCGTCTCCTTGGGAAGAGGGGGCATCACCAGTGCTGTCGTCGTCGCAGGGTACCGGTGGCACAGATGATGAGTCCTCCGCAGGGGCAGCTAAGCGCTTCTCAGCGGGGGGGGGGGGGGGGTGCAGGCATGATGGGATCTCCGGTGGCAGCGTCACTCGGTCTGCGGTGCTCTTTTATGGCGGCGGACTCCAAGGAGCACCCCGGTGATGTATACGGAGAAAACCTCCGTAAAGAGGCAGGCGTTCTTGTCGAAATGATTGCACAAATAGTAAAATACCACAGAAAAAGAGAGGCGAAATGTAAGGCAGCTGATACGCAGACTTCTTCTTTCTTGCTCGTTGGGGAGAGGGAACAGGGAAAGAGAGAACTTTACATTAGCGTACCAACTTTCGTGACGTACAGCTCCTTCAAAATACTCCCCAATATTAAAAAACGCAAAGATTCATAGCAACAGCAGACGCGGTCTCGCGTCCGGCAGCACCAACCCCGTTTCTCATAGAGGAAAGCAATAACTAAATTCACGCCTTTGGTAAGGCATTCGACATGTAATCGAAAGGCGTAGGTTCGGTCCATACTCTGGGCGCGTGTTTTTCTTTCTTTCTTTCTTCTGTATATTAAAAAAATGTTTACTTCATTAACCGTAGTGAAAAAGAAAAGAGCCTAACCACACCCTTATGCCTCCTTTGGCGCTGTAGACTGCTGCCCTATCTTTCTGTATTTCCTCAACGAGCCCCTCATTTCCTTAGTATATTATTCTGCAAAAGCCTAGCGAGGGTCTCGGCTCTGGCAGCCTTGATGCCTAGGTAGCATAAGAGGGCTTCCCGCCAGTTACCCGCTCATGACAGGCTGTAGACGCTCGAGTCACGCCCCGGGGGATGAAAAGAAGGTCCCCTTCTCCCTGTGTAGTCAGAGTGGCGCTGGCTACCACCCCCAAGCGTCAGATACACTTCTAGTAAATATAAATAGCCTAGAAAGTGAAGGAGAACACAGTCGCCCAGATAGCCGAATTGGTAAGGCATTCGACATGTAATCGAAAGGCGTGGGTTCGGTCCCCACTCTGGGTGCGTGTTTTCCTTTCTTTCTTTCTTCTGTATATTAAAAAAATGTTTACTTCATTAACCGTAGTGAAAAAGAAAAGAGCCTAACCACACCCCTATGCCTCCTTTGGCGCTGTAGACTGCTGCCCTATCTTTCTGTATTTCTTCAACGAGCCCCTTATTTTCTTAGTATATTATTCTGCAAAAGCCTAGCGAGGGTGTCGGCTCTGGCAGCCTTGATGCCTAGGTAGCATAAGAGGGCTTCCCGCCAGTTACCCGCTCATGACAGGCTGTAGACGCTCGAGTCACGCCCCGGGGGTTGAAAAGAACGTCCCCTTCTCCCCGTGTAGCCAGAGTGGCGCTGGCTACCACCCTCAAGCGTCAGATACACTTCTAGTAAATATAAATAGCCTAGAAAGTGAAGGAGAACACAGTCGCCCAGATAGCCGAATTGGTAAGGCATTCGACATGTAATCGAAAGGCGTGGGTTCGGTCCCCACTCTGGGCGCGTGTTTTTCTTTCTTTCTTTCTTCTGTATATTAAAAAATGTTTACTTCATTAACCGCAGTGAAAAAGAAAAGAGCCCAACCACACCACTATGCCTCCTTTGGCGCTGTAGACTGCTGCCCTATCTTTCTGTATTTCCTCAACGAGCCCCTCATTTCCTTAGTATATTATTCTGCAAAAGCCTGGCGAGGGTATCGGCTCTGGCAGCCTTGATGCCTAGGTAGCATAAGAGGGCTTCCCGCCAGTTACCCGCTCATGACAGGCTGTAGACGCTCGAGTCACGCCCCGGGGGTTGAAAAGAACGTCCCCTTCTCCCCGTGTAGTCAGAGTGGCGCTGGCTACCACCCTCAAGCGTCAGATACACTTCTAGTAAACATAAATAGCCTAGAAAGTGAAGGAGAACACAGTCGCCCAGATAGCCGAATTGGTAAGGCATTCGACATGTAATCGAAAGGAGTGGGTTCGGTCCCCACTCTGGGTGCGTGTTTTTCTTTCTTTCTTCTGTATAATAAAAAAATGTTTACTTCATTAACCGTAGTGAAAAAGAAAAGAGCCTAACCACACCCCTATGCCTCCTTTGGCGCTGTAGACTGCTGCCCTATCTTTCTGTATTTCCTCAACGAGCCCCTCATTTCCTTAGTATATATATATATATATATATATATATATATATATATATATATATATATATATATATATATATATATGTATGTATATAGCGAATCAGAATTGGAAATGATTCCTTAGTATATATATATATATATATATATATATATATATATTGCTAATCAGAATAGGAAATGAGGGGCTCGTTGAAAATAACAGAGAAATAAGAATTGGCAGTCCAGAAGACCTCGGAAAGCAAAGGGGAGGATGTACTAGCTCAAGATGAAGAATTTGGAAACTAAGAAAGTGGAGAAAAAATGCCCGCAAGGTGGGATCCGAACCCACGACCTCCAGAATACCGGTCTGGTGCTATAACCACTACGCTACCGGCGGGGCTACTTTAGCCTCCACTTTCTGGGGTATTTATGTTCAGGTGTTTTTGTTTCCTGCGCTTGGGGGTGGTAGCCAGCGCCACTCGGACTACTCGGGGTCAAGGGGACCTTCTTTTGAACCCCCGGGCGTGACTCGATCGTCTACGACATGTCGAGAGTGGTTGATCAGCGTTGAACCCTCTTAAGCTCCCTATGGCACCAAGACTGCCAGAACAGAGGCCCTCGCTATGCATGTAGCGAATCAGAATAGGAAATGAGGGGCTCGTTGAAAATAAGACAGAAATAAGAATTGGCAGTCAAGAGGACCTCGGAAAGCAAAGGGAGGATGTAGTAGCTCAAGATGAAGAATTTGGAAAATAAGAAAGTGGAGAAAAAATGAAGGTCCCCTTCACCCCGAGTAGTCCGAGTGGCGCTGGCTACCACCCCCAAGCGCAGGAAACAAAAACACCTGAACATAAATACCCCAGAAAGTGGAGGCTAAAGTAGCCCCGCCGGTAGCGTACTGGTTATCGCACCAGAACGGTATTCTGGAGGTCGTGGGTTCGGATCCCACCTGGCGGGCATTTTTGCTCCACTTTCTTATTTTCCAAATTCTTCATCTTGAGCCACTACATCCTCCCCTTTGCTTTCCGAGGTCTTCTTGACTGCCAATTCTTATTTCTTCTTATATACATATATATATATATATATATATATATATATATATATATATATATATATATATATGTATATATATATATATATATATATATATATATATATATTTATTGTAAGGCGGGTTTATTGCCTTGACAGCGGAAGGAAGGAGGGGCACTCAGAAGCGGCAAACGGATCGGTGGCCCAGCCGGCAGAATGTCTCGAGCACTCCACGAGCTTCATGCCGATGACGATGCCGCTGCGGTGGCTGACCTTGTTGCCTCGTCGTCGCAAACCAGGTGGTCAATCCCCTTGAGCGGGCATACGCCAATCACAAGGACAATGCTGACTGTTGTGGCCGCGTAGCAAATCAGTTGTTCGTTAGTGCTCGCATGGTGGCTGCGCGCCACTTGCTCGTCTTTCGCACTACAATTACCCCCACGACGAAGGGAGCCACCCTGGCGACCTAAGGGCACGTCACGACGGAAGGGTCGTAGTAAGGCTTGAGGCGATGCACGTGTACCGTTTAGCGTCCGCGGCAGCGCAGGTCAGGCGACGGGGTGAGCGGCTCCACAACGTAATTAACGGAGGAGGCTCGTTCGAGTACGCGGTACGGTTCATGGAACTTGGAAAGGAGCTTGCTAGAAAGTCCAGGTGTAGTGGAGGGTACCCAAAGCCATACGAGAGAGCCGGGAGAGAAAGTCACTTGTCGGTTGTCACCGTCACGCCGATGTTTTTGGTGGAATTGGTCTTCGGAGGTAAAACTGCGAGCAAGCTGACGACACTCCTCAGCGTGGCTGCAGAGTTGAGAAACAGGCGTGTATTCGGAAGCGTCGGGTCGGTAGGGTAGAATGGTGTCAAGAGGGCAGGATGCTTCACGGCCATAGAGGAGGAAGTAAGACGAGAACCCTGTAGTAGTCTGCGTCGCGGTGTTATACGCGTAAGTCACGAAGGGGAGAATCGCATCCCAATCGGAGTAGTCAGCAGACACACACTTGGCGAGCATATCACCAAGGGTGCGGTTAAATCTCTCCATCAACCCATTATTCTGGGGGTGGTAGGCTGTAGTGCTGCGGTGGGTGACGTTGCATTCTTTGAGAAGAGCCTCGACCACTTCTGACAAAAAGACACGGTCCCGGTCATTGAGAAGTTCCCGTGGTGCGCCATGACGCAGGATGAAATGGTGCAAAATGAAGGTTGCAACTTCGCGCGCTGTGGCAGCCGGTAGCGCGGCAGTCTCAGCGTATCGCGTAAGGTAATCGACGGCGACAATAACCCAACGGTTGCCGGCAGCAGTGAGGGGTAGAGGGCCGTATAAGTCTATCCCGACCCGGTCGAAAGGGCGCGCGGGGCAGGGCAAAGGCTGTAACGGTGCGGTTGGTGACTGCGGCGGAGACTTGCGACGTTGGCATTCTCGGCATGATTTGATGAACTTTGTTACAAAGGAATACATTTCTCGCCAAAAGTAGCGCAGCCGCAACCGCTGGTATGTCTTAAAGACTCCTGCGTGGGCGAATTGCGCATTCGTGTGAAAATTAGCACATATTGTAGAGCGCAGGTGACGAGGGATCACCAACAACCACTTGCGGCTTTCGGGGAGGTAATTCCTGCGATACAGAAGCGCGTCACGAATGGAAAAATGCACGGCCTGACGTCGCAGTACCCGCAAGCCTGGAGCTCCGGCGTCGCACCCTGCCCTCTACCGCTGAGTCAGCCATGACCACTAACGCCCGAAACACGACGTCGCCTTCGCCATCGGCTGTCATCTGCTCCGGGGTGATCCGTGAGCGTGAGCCGGCGATGTTCACTGGCACAGACGACCAGGACGTCGAAGAATGGCTCTCGTCTTATGAGAGGGTAAGCGCGCACAATAAGTGAGACAATGTCATGAAGCTGAATAACGTCAGTTTCTCCTTGAGGGGACTTGCCGAAAAATGGTTTCTCAACCACCCATCTGATCGCGAAACCTGGGACGCATTCAAAACGAACTTTTTGGCGGTATTTGACCGGCCAGCGGTTCGCAAGCTTTGCGCGGAGCAGCTTTTGAGAGAGCGAGCTCAAGAGGCCGGCGAGAACTTTACCAGCTCCATCGAGGAGGTGGTCGACCTTTGCAGGCGCGTGGATCCTTCCATGCCTGAGCAAGACATCATCAAGCATATACTCAAGGGAATAGATGAGGACGCGTACCAGATGCAGCTGGCTAAAAACCCTCAGAGCGTCCGAGACGTCATCAGCTTGTTGCAAAGTTATGACGAGTTGCGCAGGCAGCGTCGCCTCACTCGTCGCCGCCCTTTGGAGCGTGAGGAGCCGCTCTGTGAGCTGGCAGTTGGTGAAAATCCGTCGCAACTGAACCGCATCAAGGAGCTTGTTCGTGAAGAGGTGGCGCGGCAGATCTCTCTCCTGCCTTCTACATCCCTGCCATCGTCGCCGGTACCAGATCCTTGCTTGTCGTCGCCCCTTCGTCGAATTATTAGGGAAGAAGTCGCTGAAGCTCTACCGACCACGCCAGCTGCTCCGCAACCGTTGCCTGTAGCGACGCCGCTATACGCTGAAGTTGCGGCACGATTCCGTCCTCGTCCTGCTCCTCAGCTTCACCCCGCGAGTGTACCCCGCACCTCCACCAAAATGTAAGGCGGGTTTATTGCCTTGACAACGGAAGGAAGGAGGGGCACTCAGAAGCGGCAAACGGATCGGTGGCCCAGCCGGCAGAATGTCTCGAGCACTCCACGAGCTTCATGCCGATGACGATGCCGCTGCGGTGGCTGACCTTGTTGCCTCGTCGTCATCTGTACAAACCAGGGGGTCAATCCCCTTGAGCGGGCATACGCCAATCACAAGGACAATGCTGACTGTTGTGCCCGCGTAGCAAATCAGTTGTTCGTGAGTGCTCGCATGGTGGCTGCGCGCCACTTGCTCGTCTTTCGCACTACAATTTATATCGATATATATATATATATATATATATACATATATATATATAGTTAAGAGAAAAGGTTCCTGGCTATGAGGTTAGCTGTACGATAGAGAAGTCAAACTGAAAAACATAACAACATTTATTCTAACGTTTCGACCGGGGGCCGGTCTTTTTCAAAGATACAAATAGTGCAGATCAGTTGGGTTTAAATACATTTCAGTTGTGGGCGGGGCAAGAAAAACGTAGGCTCTACGCGACACAAACAAGCCCCAGAACGTAAAATATTGAAAAAAAAGGGGGGGGGGTTGGGATAGAGGGCTGTTGGAGTGCTGCCGGGGAACAGAGGGGACAGGGGCCTAATGTAGGCAGGCGAAGCTATAGGATGAGAGGAAAGCATTGCAAGGTACTGAAGTCACGACGGGAAAGCAAGAAGGTGAGAACTAAGGAGGGGCTCGTTTTAGCTCGTTTGTTGACCTGTTTCTGGCGGCAGGTGCCAGGTAGGGCAACCTGCAGGGTGTGAGAGTTTCAAAAATACAGAAAATATGCAAAGAACCAGAGGGAATTGACTGGTGAGGAGAAAAGGGTGGGAGAGCCCAGAGGTAATTACGGATGCCTAGTGCAAGCGTTAACACACATAAACAAAGGGAAAAAAGAAAAAAAGAAAACGAGGGAAGGAAGAGGGGGATTGGGATTAGCGTGAGGGACGCGGAAACCGCAGAGGGAGGGGGGTGCGGGGATGAAAGAGGTTCGAAGAAAAGATTAAGCGACACGTGGTTTCACATGGCGTGAAATCGCGGAAACGTTTTCTTGCGAAAAACGTGGCAGCCGGCCACGAGGCGTCCACGAGGTCATGCAATGCAAGGACAATACAATGCAAAGTAACGCTAATTTAAGCTTGATCACATAAATACTGAAAATAAATGGACATAAGGCAAAAAACACATAGAAAAAAAGGAGATATACAGTGCCACATGAAGTTTTTGAAGAGCATTCACGCAAGATCATATTTCTTTACATACCCGCATACAGACACACAGAAAAAACTATAAACAGAATATCACCACAGAAAAGACAAGCGGTTTTATCTACCCGATAGCAATTGTTCAGTGCAAAAGGACACAAAATAATAATCATACAAATAAAGGAAAAAAATATAAAGCAAGGGGTACTATGGTGAAATCTATGTACATGTGGTATGGCAACTACACACAAGCAATACACTGACACAGTACAAAGTACAATATGTACACAAATTAAAAAAAAAGTAAGAACGTTTCTCTTTCAGAACAAAGTTTCTCAGTTGCTCGCTGCATCGGCCTTCTCCGGTGCCTGATTGGGCAGGCAAGACAATCGGCCTGTGTTTTCATTTATGCCGCTCAAGACAGTGTTAAACTTGTAAATAAGGTACGATTCACGGGCTTCACGATCATAATGCGTTTTGAAATTGGACTGAAGCACTGTGGCTGTGAATGCGTGGAAAGGGTGGCCTAGATTATTTACATGTTTAGATAGGGGAAGGTGTGGAGGGACTTTATGTGTGCTCGGTGGTTGTTGATTCTCATTCTAAACGGATTCTCAGTTTGACCAACGTACTGGGCGTGGCATATGGTGCATTCAAGAAGGTAGACAATGTTTGCGCTGTCACAGTCAAAGTTTCCTCTTATCTGGAAAGAGAATGAAGACGTGGTGCTGGTGGCGACAGAGGCTTTAGTCATCATGGGGCATAGTTTGCACCTAGGCTTATTGCAGGGTCCGCTGCCTGTGAAGCTGGGGGTGTTGACCTTAGATGACGTTACAATATCCCTGATGTTTCTCGCACGTCGGTACACGACGCGGGGAGGCTCAGGGAAAACACTTCGCAACTTTTCGCTTTGAAGTAGAATGTTGTGGTGCTTTCTGAGTATGCAGTTTACGCTGGAGGACGAAGCGGCATATGTTAGAATAAGGTTGGGGGTCGTATTCAAAGATTTGGATTTTGAGTTAGTTATCAGGTGGCGGCGGTCCTGTTTCTCAGACTTCCTAATAGCATCACTGATGACAGACGGTGGGTATTGTTGTCGTGTTAGGTCATTAGTTAATTGTTGACAGTTAGAGGCAAAATCAGCTGGGTCAGAGCATATCCTTCTGAAACGCAGAGACTGACTGTATGGTATGCCGAGTTTACAGTGTTTGACGTGGTTGCTTTTGAAATGCAAGTACTGGTGTCGGTCCGTTGGCTTCCTGTACACTGAGGTCACAAGCTTGTTGTCCGATATCCTCACTGATACATCGAGAAAGTTGATGGTAGATGCGGAATACGAGTGGGAGAATGAAATGCTCTCGTGGGCGTTGTTGAAAGCGGTGATAAATGTTAGAAGTTTCTCTTCCCCATGGCACCAAATGAGAAAAATATCGTCAATGAACCTTCGATAGAAAAGAGGGTGAAGCTGTGCCTTGCTTAGAAATTCCGACTCCAATGTGCCCATGAAAATGTTAGCATAGTTGGGTCCTATTTTGGTTCCCATGTGCCCATGAAAATGTTAGCATAGTTGGGTCCTATTTTGGTTCCCATCGAGGTCCCGTCGATTTGCACGTAGTGCTTATTGTCGAACTCAAAGTTGTTCAGCTCCAAGACAAGCTTTAGAAGTACGCCGAGAGTTTCACCATCAATTGAAGTGTCTTGGGCGGCATCATTGTATGCCTGGATGACAGATCGGATGCCGTCCGAGTGTGGAATATTTGTATATAGCGAGGCGACGTCGAGAGTGACTAGCAGGCTGTCTTCCGGTATAACTAGATCCATAATATCAGCCAGAAAATGGTTTGTATCCTTTACATATGAATGTAGTGTGGGAGGAATGTCTTTGATTAAGCTATCGATAAAACTAAAGATGATTTCTGTTACTGTCCCTATAACGGAGATGATTGGCCTGCCTGGATTTCCTGCTTTATGTATTTTAGGCAACATATAAAATCGTCCTGGAACTGGGCTTAAAACTTGAAGTGAGGCTGCAGTTTTTTCCGGAAGTTTTTTGTCTTTGACGAGCGCAATCAGTGTCTGGCTTACCTTGTTCTTAAATTGCGGAGTCTGATCGGTGACAGTTGGTTTATAGAAAGAAGTATCGCTGAGCTGTCTTTCCGCCTCAGTGATGTAGTCCTGCTTATTCATAATAATAATTGCGCCACCTTTGTCGGCGGGTTTGATTGTTATGTCGGAGCGCTCGCTTAAACCTTTTAATGCCTTTTCCTGTTTCTGTGAGAGATTTTTGTGATGCGGTGATCGATTTTTACATTGAGCTAGAATGTCGCGTTGTACGGCCTTGATGTAGATGTCTAAGCATTTGTCTCTTTGTGGGGGAGGAGTCCAATGGCGTAGTGATGGCAGCCTAGTGTCCATATTAGGGTCTTGTGATTTGCCATAGTAATATTCGCTGAGCCTAAGCGTTCGGGAGAAGTTCTCTAGATCCTTATAGAGTTGGAATTCGTCTAGTCTGCCGGTTGCAGGGCAAAAACTCAAGCCTCTTGATAGCACGCGTTCTTCGTCATCAGTGAGGGGGGTGTCGGAAAGATTTACTATGTGGCACTCTTTGAGCTGGGAGGGGTTCAGGTCAGGAATATTTTCGGGGCTTGCATGGGAAGAAAAAAAGACGTGTCTACTTTTTCAGGAAGGGAAGTTATGCCGTCCCGAAGCAGCTTTTTCTGTTTTGTTAGAATTAGTTGGCGCTCTTTGTTTTCTGCAAACACTTTTAAAAGGTTAATTTCATGGGGCGTCAAGTCTACCTGGTCAGTGAGTTTTCGTTCCTCACTGAGGATGTGCTCTAGTTGTGAGTTATCGTGGTCAATAACAATATTCAAAAGTTCCTTGGATGCTTCATGTATGCATAGCGCCCACCTAGCCTGAAGCTCTTGAGACATGTCGGAGGTGGCGGCTTTAACGTAAATGCGGAGCCCTTTCGGAACAACATCACACCTGCGATAGAGAATGAGGGTAATGAGATGGCACTGATATCGTACTCGCTTTTCAACAATTTTCCTAGCCTTTAAAAAAATTTTTGACACGGTTGGTCTGTTCTGACCACAAGAGTCACCTGATTCTAGTCAGTTCCTTCGGTTTTGGTTCACGACGGCCGAGAAGGTCTTTCGCAAGTTGTAGCGAGGCTCCGATGGATCCTGGGATGAGGCCGCTGGGTCTGATGGAGCCTTGCCTGAGCTTTGGGCTGGAGACCGGGATGCTGCCGCTGGTTCCGATGGAGCCTGGGCTGCAGCCCGGGATTCTGCCGCTGGAGAGGCCGGTGCTGGTGGAGGAGAGGTAGGGGCCGGTTCAGCCGCTGTGTGGCCCGCAGAGTGCTGCTGCCACGTGTCGTCTGCGCTTCCGTATCCTCGACGTAGGGTCTGGTGCAGGTGGCTCGCCAGGATAGCCACACCCTCGAAACTTGGATGGAGCCCGTCAGCGGCCAGCACCCGAGCCGGCGGGAGCCACTGGAAGCCGTGGTCGAGGAAAAAGAGGCCCCTTGTCTGCCGGCAATGCCGGCGAAGAAGGCCGTTGAAGCGGGCAGCCTCCCTGTTGCATTTCCCGACGAAACGGCGGTTCGTTCCACCCCGGCGGCGATTGGTGGAGCGGGGCAGGATTAGGGTGGCATACACCCTCTTGATGCTGGGAAAGTCTCGGGCGATGACGTCCAAAAGGGTGCGATAGCGCCCGAACGCCTCTTCCGCTGAGGAATGGGCCATATCGTTGGTGCCGACATGTAGCACGATGGCGGTGGTTGTCGCCGGGACGAAGTCCAGCAGGGAGAGGGCGTCGACGATTTTCGCACCGGATTGAGAGATGAATGCGGGCGTTCCCTTCCGCCCTGGGTTGAAGTGGTGATGCAGGTGCTTGCAGTGAGAGTCTCCAATGACAACTGAAGTAGGTTGATACTTTGGAAATTTACAACTTATGTCTTTCGCGTTGACTGTGCCTCTAGCCATTGTTGCAAAGTTAAGAGAAAAGGTTCCTGGCTATGAGGTTAGCTGTACGATAGAGAAGTCAAACTGAAAAACATAACAACATTTATTCTAACGTTTCGACCGGGGGCCGGTCTTTTTCAAAGATACAAATAGTGCAGATCAGTTGGGTTTAAATACATTTCAGTTGTGGGCGGGGCAAGAAAAACGTAGGCTCTACGCGACACAAAAAAGCCGCAGAACGTAAAATATTGAAAAAAAAAGGGGGGGGGGGGGGTTGGGATAGAGGGCTGTTGGAGTGCTGCCGGGGAACAGAGGGGAAAGGGGCCTAATGAAGGCAGGCGAAGCTATAGGATGAGAGGAAAGCATTGCAAGGTACTGAAGTCACGACGGGAAAGCAAGAAGGTGAGAACTAAGGAGGGGCTCGTTTTAGCTCGTTTGTTGACCTGTTTCTGGCGGCAGGTACCAGGTAGGGCAACCTGCAGGGTGGAGAGTTTCAAAAATACAGAAAATATGCAAAGAACCAGAGGAAATTGACTGGTGAGGAGAAAAGGGTGGGAGAGCCCAGAGGTAATTACGGATGCCTAGTGCAAGCGTTAACACACATAAACAAAGGGAAAAAAGAAAAAAGAAAACGAGGGAAGGAAGAGGGGGATTGGGATTAGCGTGAGGGACGCGGAAACCGCAGAGGGAGGGGGGTGCGGGGATGAAAGAGGTTCGAAGAAAAGACCGAGTGACCAGGCGGGGATGAAAGAGGTTTGAAGAAAAGATTAAGCGACACGTGGTTTCACATGGCGTGAAATCGCGGAAACGTTTTCTTGCGAAAAACGTGGCAGCCGGCAACGAGGCGTCCATGAGGTCATGCAATGCAAGGACAATACAATGCAAAGTAACGCTAATTTAAGCTTGATCACATAAATACTGAAAATAAATGGACATAAGGCAAAAAACACATAGAAAAAAAGGAGATATACAGTGCCACATGAAGTTTTTGAAGAGCATTCACGCAAGATCATATTTCTTTACATACCCGCATACAGACACACAGAAAAAACTATAAACAGAATATCACCACAGAAAAGACAAGCGGTTTTATCTACCCGATAGCAATTGTTCAGTGCAAAAGGACACAAAATAATAATCATACAAATAAAGGAAAAAAATATAAAGCAAGGGGTACTATGGTGAAATCTATGTACATGTGGTATGGCAACTACACACAAGCAATACACTGACACAGTACAAAGTACAATATGTACACAAATTAAAAAAAAAGTAAGAACGTTTCTCTTTCAGAACAAAGTTTCTCAGTTGCTCGCTGCATCGGCCTTCTCCGGTGCCTGATTGGGCAGGCAAGACAATCGGCCTGTGTTTTCATTTATGCCGCTCAAGACAGTGTTAAACTTGTAAATAAGGTACGATTCACGGGCTTCACGATCATAATGCGTTTTGAAATTGGACTGAAGCACTGTGGCTGTGAATGCGTGGAAAGGGTGGCCTAGATTATTTACATGTTTAGATAGGGGAAGGTGTGGTAGGGACTTTATGTGTGCTCGGTGGTTGTTGATTCTCATTCTAAACGGATTCTCAGTTTGACCAACGTACTGGGCGTGGCATATGGTGCATTCAAGAAGGTAGACAATGTTTGCGCTGTCACAGTCAAAGTTTCCTCTTATCTGGAAAGAGAATGAAGACGTGGTGCTGGTGGCGACAGAGGCTTTAGTCATCATGGGGCATAGTTTGCACCTAGGCTTATTGCAGGGTCCGCTGCCTGTGAAGCTGGGGGTGTTGACCTTAGATGATGTTACAATATCCCTGATGTTTCTCGCACGTCGGTACACGACGCGGGGAGGCTCAGGGAAAACACTTCGCAACTTTTCGCTTTGAAGTAGAATGTTGTGGTGCTTTCTGAGTATGCAGTTTACGCTGGAGGACGAAGCGGCATATGTTAGAATAAGGTTGGGGGTCGTATTCAAAGATTTGGATTTTGAGTTAGTTATCAGGTGGCGGCGGTCCTGTTTCTCAGACTTCCTAATAGCATCACTGATGACAGACGGTGGGTATTGTTGTCGTGTTAGGTCATTAGTTAATTGTTGACAGTTAGAGGCAAAATCAGCTGGGTCAGAGCATATCCTTCTGAAACGCAGAGACTGACTGTATGGTATGCCGAGTTTACAGTGTTTGACGTGGTTGCTTTTGAAATGCAAGTACTGGTGTCGGTCCGTTGGCTTCCTGTACGGGAACCGGCCCACTCGTCGCAGCCAACTCGTCCTAGGAAAACTGGTCATAGGCAAACTGGTCAAAGAGGGCATCTCGTTCTAGGTGATCCCGTACTAGGAAAAGTGGTAGCATTGACCTTCTCGTGCTAGGAAAAGTCGTCTTGCGGTTCCATTTTTGGCCGATGACGAGGAAATTGGGAGAGCAAGTAAGTTAGTGGCTTCTAATCTTATAATTACTACCAGGTTAACATCTTCAGAGTTCGGGAGGTCCTCTCTTTGTGTTAGTTTTTCTATTTTTTAACACATGTTCCCCTGTCCCCTTCTTATTTCCCTTCTTGGTGCCAAAAAAAAAATCACAGTATTTTACTGGGTAAGGGGTTTCTTTTCAGGTGCATTTTTTTCTTCTCCTTGCAAAAAATATTCGTCACTTTTTCTGTGAGGGGGGGGGTCGACTTTTTCTTCCTTTTGCGTTTTCTTCCTTTTGCGTTTTCCTTTTACGCAAAAAGAAAAAAACAAAAGAAAGAAATTTCTTTCTTTTGTTTTTTTCTTTTTGCGTTATCTCTTGAAGCTTTTTGCCTGCTTGTGTAGATATCTATAAAAAGGGCAAAATGTTGGCCTCTTGTTTGTTTGCAGGTGGTGGTTGAAATTGGCTTTTCGGTTTCAGCACAACTTCCGGTTTCTTTTTTTTTTGCTTTTTGTCTCCTTCTAAAAAATATTCTTCACACTAATTTCTGTGAGTGCGTGTGTGTGTGGGGGGGTCAACTTTTACGTCCAGTCTTGACTTTCGCTCCCATATATAGGTGATAGGAAGACTAACAAAACGAAAGTTACACAGCTTGACAATCATCGTTTGTCAGCAGGCATGAAAACAAAAGATCAAAATACTAAAAAGCGAAAACACAGAACTAAATCGCAATCCCAATACAGCGCCGTCACTTAATTACCAAAAATAAAAAAAATGTATCAGAAAAAACAGAACGGGCAAACTAAATCTAATATAAAAGGCTCACGTAATTAGCTGCAGAAAGAAAAAAAAATAAGATACGCTGTCTGGCTGGCACGTTCCTCGAAGGCGCCAAAGGAAAGGGTGGTGAATTGGAGGAGTGTAAGAATGTTTACGCATAAGATGAGAATTATACAAGCTTTTGTACCCTTTCATTTGAACATGATAGACGAAAAGCGTAAATAGTGACGAGTTGGCCGAGTGTCCAGTTGCCCTAGGTTACGAGTTTCCCTAGTGCGAGATGGCCTATGACGACTTGCCCTATGTGACGAATTCACCTATGACGAGTTGGCTGCGACGAGTTCACTTTGTACACTGAGGTCACAAGCTTGTTGTCCGATATCCTCACTGATACATCGAGAAAGTATGGTAGATGCGGAATACGAGTGGGAGAATGAAATGCTCTCGTGGGCGTTGTTGAAAGCGGTGATAAATGTTAGAAGTTTCTCTTCCCCATGGCTCCAAATGAGAAAAATATCGTCAATGAACCTTCGATAGAAAAGAGGGTGAAGCTGTGCCTTGCTTAGAAATTCCGACTCCAATGTGCCCATGAAAATGTTAGCATAGTTGGGTCCTATTTTGGTTCCCATCGAGGTCCCGTCGATTTGCACGTAGTGCTTATTGTCGAACTCAAAGTTGTTCAGCTCCAAGACAAGCTTTAGAAGTACGCCGAGAGTTTCACCATCAATTGAATTGTCTTGGGCGGCATCATTGTATGCCTGGATGACAGATCGGATGCCGTCCGAGTGTGGAATATTTGTATATAGCGAGGCGACGTCGAGAGTGACTAGCAGGCTGTCTTCCGGTATAACTAGATCCATAAAATCAGCCAGAAAATGGTTTGTATCCTTTACATATGAAGGTAGTATATATATATATATATATATATATATATATATATATATATATATATATATATATATATATATATATATATATATGTGTGTGTGTGTGTGTGTGTGTGTGTGTGTGGGTGTGGGTGTGTCGAACCGAAAAAAATACCGGTTCGGGACCTTGAACGGGTTCGCGAACCGGTTCGATGAGTTGAATTTGAAATTTGAAAAAAACATTTAGTAGTTTAAAATGACAGTCAAATCAAACTACAAACGAAAATTCAAACTGCTGCTGTTCCCCAAGGGCAGTGGCGCAATTGCAAAGCAAACTAACAATTACGAGATATTAGAAAAACAGATGAAGTGCCGACGATTTACCACCTACTTTCTCGCCCAGACTTTATGTTGTCCTAGCGACTATTTATAAAGCCACCGCCAAGAGATATATACGGTGGGATATATTTTCTGCCCTTTTTTTTTAAATCGAAATCGTCGCTATGCAATCAGCCATCACGCTAACCCTGAAGCCTTCAATTTATGCCTGCATACTGGCGCGTTCAAATACCAGCGCCTAATACCAATGGGCCACATTTTTTATATTTGTAACAAAACAGAAAAATCCTACAACAGGCACATAAATACTACCGATGAATTTGATTATTTGGTCACCTTAAATAATTTGTTTGCTGTGACCTTATCAAATGTGTTAGCCCCATTTTTGTTAAAAGTAAGCTTTAGTTAACGCTCAGTCACTACATTATTGCTCTGACCACTGCAGTTCCTTTTGCAATAGCTATACCGGACGTGTGAATTGCAATCAGTATGTCATCGTACCGCCTGACCCCCAGCCATCGTTCCGTGTGCTACATTGCGGAATCTTATCACAGATTATGCTAGGAACAAAAAGAGACGTCGACCAGTCCACAAAAACGTACTGACGTTTCGGCTTCCAGCACGGAAGCCTTGTTCACAATGAATGCATCGCCAGAAGTGGGGCGTTTAAGTGGGCTTCAGTAATCGCTGAGAAGAGCGTACGTAGATCGGGTTTAGGTTTCCGTCGTTACCATTGATGTGTTAGATGTGGTCTGAATGATTAGTGATTCCAGATGTAGCCGTGATGCTGCCACTTTTAAGTGCGAATGCACTTTATAAGCGACCCCAAACCTTCCACCGCCGGCGGCGGCGGCGGCGGCGGCGTCCGCAGTCCTCCTCTCCCTAGCAACGGCGTGGAGCGGAGAGGAGCGTCGGTAGCAACGGCGCGGTGACGTCACTTCACCACGTGACCGCGCTCGCTCCGCCTCCTCGCCGTGGCTGCGCGGGTGCGCGCCGCTCCCCGCACCGCTCCTCGCGCCGTGACGTCATGGTATGACGTCACAGCGCGCCTCCTCTCCCCAGCAGCTGCCGCGCGCCTCTCTCTCCACCGTGACGTCACACTCTCCTCTCCCCCTCGCTCGGCTGCAGCTGCCGTGCGCCGCTGTCCCTCTCCCCTTGCGCTCGCCTCCTCTCTCAGCCACCTGGCTCGGCGCCCTCGGCGCGGCGTACCCCCCTATATATGCAGCGATAAACTGCCAGACCTCCGTGGGTCGGCTCGCGCGCGCTCACGGGCGAATGCCAACGGATTTTAACTTTACTCCCCCTCATAGCATCACCCCGTGCATTCGCACTTAACCATGTTCACCCCCGGGGAAATGCTTGGGAGTTTTTTTTCTGTAGCGACGATTCTTGCGTTGTCCCAATCAATCTTGTGGTCATTCACGATGGCGTGTTCGGCTAAAGCATTGTTGCGGACGCTCTTATTCTTTACGTCACGGGCGTGCTGCTGCAGACGATTCTTATAATTCCCTGATTCCCCGATATCCACACCTTTGCAGTCTGCGCAAGGTATCTCGTATACCACACCGGGGAAATGCTCCTTGGGCAAGCGGTCCTTGACTCTCACGAGCTCATGGCGCATCTTTTTGGCTGGAACGTGGGCCACCTGCACGTCATATTCCCGTAGGACCGCGTCTCTTTTTGTTCCTAATGTACCCTCCCGGCCAGACGGGATTCCGTCATGCTCTCGACTGCAACAGATTTTGCTGTTACAAAATGAAAGGGAACTTTGATGCGCCCAGCATGAGATGGGACTTTTTTTTGGGTAGACGCTCTTTAATTTGTCTACAGCAACAATCCCCTCCGGAACGAGTACCAGGAGAAGTAATGCAGCGAGTTCTGCAGTCAGTACAAGGGCACCTTCGAAAAAAGCAGATCTGAAAGAGACAAAACTGCAGAACAAGCAGAAAAGAGGATAGCTGGGCGAATGGTACAGTGTAAGGTACCGGCCTGCCTTTCTGCATGTGTCATCTGCTTTATTACTGTTTCTGTTTCCAAGACAATGTCGAGGGCTGGAGTTTCTTGCCAAGGGACTAACTGCGCACCTTAACAGTTTTCCCAGACATATCTATTATTATTTGTATCTGTAAAAAACAGAACTTGTCCACTGTACTTTCTTCAAAAACTGACCACGGAACTCACTTCCTTTGCATTGATGACACGTTTGGTTGTGAAAGGCAGGGCAAAGAAAAGTACAGAGCAATACCCACGTTTTGATGCTTTTCTTTTACTTGATCGGTTTACTTACTTTTTGCGTAATGTTTTAAAACAATGTGATTCGCCTTTTCTTTTTTGTTGTTTTCCGTGTAAACACAAAAAAAAGCTCACGCATTTGATACCCCCTGCTATATTTCTGCTCCGAGGCGCAGCTTATGTCGCAGGCCAGCAGATTTATTTTAACCAACTGGTGATTTTAAACGTGGATCAAAATCTCGATACACGGACGTTCTCGATTTCCATCTACTTCAGAAAAATGGTCATGGAGAAGCGAGATTGAGGCCACTTGTGGTCAGCAGCAAAAGGCTTAGCCACTGAGCAGCTCCTGGGGTCAAACGTGTTAAGTATTAACAATTTCGAGGTGTTGGACCTTTTAAACAAATTACAAAATGCAAAACGTTTGCGCACATTGGGTGTGGGCTTTCGCTGTTGCGCAGCGGAGCACTCCTCCAGCCTGATTGTTCCAATAAAGTCGCAGCTTTAGGGAAGGGAAAGTCGTTTTATATCCCCTGCAAACTGCTGAGAATGACATTCCGTTTGGTCAGCTTGCACTACCTTCGCGCTTCCAGCAGCAACAGACCATTGCTACACTGGTGCTCGTTTATTTCCCCTGTTCTTGCCGAGATCGTGATAGTGTTCAATTGTCTGGAGGAGAAAGTGAGCGAGCGCGCGTACGAAGTTGATGGTACGTGAAAGAAAAAAAGGCCTGAATTGCATTGACTGTGCAGTATTCACAAAGGAAGGTCGAAGCGTTTTGGCATGAACCGGTAACCGCTATTTCTTTTGTCGGTTCAGGTTCCGGTTCGGGTTCAGCGTGCTCAAAAAATATCGGTTCGGGTTCGGGTTCAGTTCCGCAAAAAATACCGGTTCAGTTCCGGCTTTCGGTTCGGTTCGACTAGACACCCTGATATATATATATATATATATATATATATATATATATATATATATATATATATATATATATATATATATATATATATATATACAGTCGAGAAAGAAAGAAAGAAAAACACGCGCCCAGAGTGGGGACTGAACCCACGCCTTTCGATTAGATCTCGAATGCCTTACCAATTCGGCATTCGAGTTCTAATCGAAAGGCGTGGGGTCGGTCCCCACTCTGGGCGCGTGTTTTTCTTCCTTTCTCAAGTAATTATAAAAAAATAATAATGTAACGTCACTAACGGTAAAAAATAGTCTAACCATTCCCCTATGCCTTCTTTGGCGTTGTAGACGGCCGGCATTTCTTTCTGTATATATATATATATATATATATATATATATATAAATCTAGAGAAAGATAAACTCACAAAGCGCGCCGAAATAGTATAAGTAAAGAGTCGGATACACAGCAAGAACAATAACAAACAATGTTTACTTACGTAGCGGCAACGGGACTTACCTTCATCAGAGTAAAGTTACATGTCAGCAAAATCATGTAACTTTACTCTGATGAAGGCAAGTCCCGTTGCCGCTACGTAAGTAAACATTGTTTGTTATTGTTCTTGCTGTGTATCCGACTCTTTACTTATACTATATATATATATATATATATATATATATATATATATATATATATATATATATAACAGTGTGTCGAACAGAAAAAAAAGGTTCGGTTCCAGTTCTGGTACAGGCGAAATCATTTCGTTCCGGCTCAGTTCCGGTTTGGGAGCTTGAACCGGTTCGCGAACTGGTTCGATGAGTTTAATTATCACTGAAAATAAAAAAAAATCGTTTTGTAGTTTTAAACGACAGTCACATAAAAATGCAAACGAAAATTAAAAATGCTGCTGTTCCCCAAAGGCAGTGGTGCGATTGCAAAGCAAACTTTAAACAATTACGAGATATTAGAAAAACAGATGAAGTGGTGACGATTTACCACCTACTTTCTCGCAAAAACTTTATGTTGTCCTAGCGACTATTCATAAAGCCACCGCCAAGACATATGACGGTGGGATATATTTCGTGCCCTTTCCTTTTTTGTTTAAATCGCAATCGTCGCTATGGAATCGCCCATCACGCTAACCTTGAAGCCTTAAATTTAGTGAACAATGTAGCGCAGCAGTAACACAAGGGACGGAAAGAATACACACGGCCGAGCGCTTTCTTTCCGTCCCTTATGTTTCTGCTGCGCTACATTGTTCACTATGAATTACCAACTAGCCCAGTCTATAGCTTTACTTAAATTTAGGCCTGCGTACTGGCTCGTTCAAATACCAGCGCTTAATATCAATGGCGCACATTTTTATATTAGTCACAAAACAGAAAAATACTATAACAGGCACATAAATGCTAATGAATTAGATTATTCGGTCACCCTGAATAATTTGTTAGCTGTCACCTTATCGAATGTGGTAGCCACACTTTTGTTAACAGTAAGATTTGTGACGTATTCGGTTGGCCGCTGCGGTCCTCTGGCTCGGAGTCGCCAGATGCCAAGGCGGCTCGCAATCAGAGCGCGAGAGGCAGCGTACCAACCGAATGCATTGGCGATCTCGGAGCAGCGCGCCTGTAGCGCCACCGGGAAGCCAGCGCTGGAAGCCGCCTGGTAAACCGCGGCGTTTTGTGTCACCTGACCCTTCCTCCTGGCCATAGAGTTTCAGACTAATGTACACTGGAGAGAAATGTGGCGCCACTGTGTAGGAGAGCCGCGCTTCGGTGAGCGTTCCGTTATAGTGCCTAGAAGTACATTGTAGGCACTATAGTTCCGTCATGTACCGGGCAGGCACGTTCCACTTGTCCTTGGCATGGCTCATGAACAGGCTGAAAAGCTGGTTCCAACTGCAAAAAAGCAACAGTATTACTGAACACGGTTCATAAAATTTGTTTTGTTATTATCAACTTGAACATCCAAAAATATTAATTTGTCAGTAATTATCTAGAAGCTTTATACACGATTAACAAAAAAAAATGCTACCCTTCTACACAAAAAAGAAGCCATATGGTTAGCTAAGCCAAGTAGGCGAGGAACGTCGCTAGCGGCAATGGCGCCGCCCACGGCGGCCCGAAACTACGGCGACATATTTCCCTTTAGTATATATTATAGTATCAAACTTTATGCTCCCGGCCAGATCGCGCCACGCTCTCACTTTGAAGTGAGAACGCTCGGGAACGCTCCGAGTCGGAGGATGACGTTCCGTAAGAACCAACCGAAGGTAGTTCGAGCGTTCGAATTCTATCAACCGAAGGCGCGGCCGCTTTTCAGAGCACTCCAGAGCGCTCGTAAACGCCCAACCAAATACGCCATTAGTTAACGCTCACTCACTGCATTATTGCTCTGACAACTGCAATTCCTTTTGCGATAACTGTACCGGATGTGGGCGTTACAATCAGTATGTCATCGTACCGCCTGACCCCCCGGGCATCGTTGCATGTGCTACATTGCAGAATCTTATAACAGATTATGCTGTTACAAAATGAAAGGGCAATTTGACGCGTGCAGCATGAGATGGGACTTTTTTGGGTAGACGCTCTCTAATTCGTCCACAGCAATACTCCCCTCTGGAACGAGTAGCAGTAGAACTAATGTAGATCGTTTCTACTTCCAAGACAAGGTCGAGGGCTGCAGTTTCTTGCCAAGGGATTAAGTGCGCACCTTAATAATTTTCTCTGACATATCTGTTGTTATTTGTATCTGTAAAAAACGGAACTTGTCCACTGTACTGTCCTCAAAAACTGACCACGGAACTCACTTGCTTCGCATTGATGGCACGTTTGGTTGTGAAAGGCAAGGCAAAGAAAAGTGTAGAGCAATATCCACGTTTTGGTGCTTTTTTTTTACTTATTCGGTTTTGCTTACTTTTTGCGTAATATTTGAAAACAACGTAATTCGCCTTTTCATTTGTGTTGTTTTCCGTGTAAACACATAAAAAAAAACTGGTGCATTTGGTGCCCCGTGCTATATCTCAGCTGCGAGGCGCAGCTTATGTCGCAGGCCGGCAGACCTATTTTAACCAGCTGATGATCTTAAACGTGGAACAAACTCTCAATACACGGGCGTTCTCGATTTTCATCTACTTCAGAAAAACCGTCGTGGGGAAGGGATATCGAGGCCACTTGTGGTTAGAAGCAAATGGCTTAGCCACTGAGCAGCTCCTGCGGTCACACTTGTCAAGTATTAACAATTTGCAGGTGTAGGACCTTTTAAAGAAATTATGAAATGCAAAAAGTTTGCGCACATCGGGTGTGGGCTTTCGCTGTTGTGCACTGGAGCACTCCTGCAGCCTGATTGCTCCAATAAAGTCGCAGCTAGGGAAGGGCAAAGTCGTTTTATATCCCCTGGAAGCTGCCGAGAATGACATTTTGTTTGGTCAGCTTGCACTACACTCGCGCTTCCAGCAGCAACAGACCGTTGGTATACATTGGTGCTCGCTCATTTCCCCTGTTGTTACATAGAGCGGGATAGTGTTCAATTCTCTGCAGGTACGAGAAAAAAAAAGGCCTTAATTTCATTGACTGTCCAATATCAACAACGAACAACCAAGGGTCAAACCGTTTCGGCATGAACTGGTAACCATTATTTCTTTTTTCGCTTCAGTTCCGGTTCGGGTTCAGCGTGCTCGAAAAATAACGGTTCGGGTTCGGGTTCAGTCTACCTAAAAAAGTCCCATCTCAAGCTCCGCGCTTCGAATTTCGCTTTCATTTTGTAACATCATAATCTGTTGTAACATTCCGCATTGTAGCACACGGAACAATGCCCGGGGGATCAGGCGGAACGATGACATACTGATTGTAATTCTCACATCCGGTACAGCTATTGCAAGAGGAATTGCAGTGGTCAGACCAATAATGCAGTGACTGGGCGTTAACTAAAGCTTACTTTTAACAAGTGTGGCTAACACATTCGATAAGGTG
This sequence comes from Haemaphysalis longicornis, assembly GCF_048455015.1. Classification (NCBI taxonomy): domain Eukaryota; kingdom Metazoa; phylum Arthropoda; class Arachnida; order Ixodida; family Ixodidae; genus Haemaphysalis; species Haemaphysalis longicornis. Next base: position 226,925,127 of record NW_027526203.1, on the reverse strand, counting down.
ACCGCTGACAAATTATTATGGGCGACCAAATAATCTAATTCGGTGGTAGTATTTATGTGCCTGTTGTAGGATTTTTCTGTTTTGTTACTAATATAAAAAATGGGCGCCATTGGTATTAAAAGCTGGTATTTCAACGCGCCAGTACTCAGGCCTAAATTTAAGGCTTCAAGGTTAACGTGATGGGCGATTCCATAGCCACAATTGCGATTTTAACAAAAAAGGAAAGGGTAGAAAATATATCCCACCGTATATATCTCTTGGCGGTGGCTTTATGAATAGTCGCTAGGGCAACACAAGGTCTGGGTGAGAAAATAGGTGGTAAAACGTTGGCACTTCATCTGTTTTTCTAATATCTAGTAATTGTTTAACGTTTGCTGTGCAAATGCGCCACTGCCCTTGGGTAACAGCAGCATTTTGAAATTTTGTTTGTATTTTGATTTGACTGTCGTTTTAAACTGCTAAATGTTTTTTTTGTAATTTGAGTGATAATGCAACTCATCGAACCGGTTCGCGAACCGGTGCAAGCTCCCGAACCGGTTGGCGAACCGGCTCGGTACGTCATTTTGTATAACCGGAACTGAAGCGGAACGAAATGATTTCGCCTGAACCAGAACCGTAATCGGACCGGTATTTTTTCGGTTCGACACACGAATATACAGTATTACCTCGTTAACTCGAACTCGCATATCTCGAAAAATCGGCTAAGTCGAAATTTTCCGCGGCACCGAACATTTTCCTTTACGTCCCATGTATATTTTTTCCTTTATCTCGAAGTATTTTTGGGTCGGATTGCGGATAACTCGAAATCTTGACCGGGAGTGGAACGAAAATTCCGCCGCCGGGCCATTTCACAAGATTCGCGCGATGCTGCCATGCCTGAAGTCCGTCGATTTTTTTTCTTACCACTTTTTTATAAAATGTTGCCGAGCCGCACCTTCACACCGAAGTGTGGAGCGTGCTCGGGAGTGAAACAACGGAAGGACAGGGTCACTGTCCTTTTCGGGGCAAATGCCACAGGTGAAGAGAAGCTGCCGTTACTCATAATTGGCAAATCCCTTAAGCCTAGGTGCTTTAGAAATGCACGACTGCCGAATGGCGGTATCTATCGCGCGAATAGAGCAGCGTGGATGACTGCTACTCTTTTCGAAGAGTACGTTCGCGCTATAGATAACAAGATGGCCAAGAAAAACAGAAAAGTCCTTTTCATTGTCGACAACTGCCCAGGCCACGGCAAAATAGAGAATTTGGAGGCAGTGAAAGTCGAGTTTCTGCCTGCAAATATGACGTCTGTACTGCAGCCGATGCACCAAGGTGTCATCGAAGTGGCCCGAAAAATCTACCGAAAGAGCCTTCTCCACAGAATTTCGTTGTCTTATGAAAACGGCAAAGGCTACGAAATTGACCTGCTGGGAGCAGTACACCTTCTCAGCAGTGCTTGGCAGCAAGTTCGCGGAGCGGCTATCGCCAACTGCTTTGCGCACGCTGGGTTTTCACGTGCCGCCAGTTTGCCAGAAGCAGAGACGGCAGAGACAGATGACTTCACAGACTGTGAGGAACTTTGTCAAGAGGTCATCAAGCTTACAGGTAACGGTGCCGCCGAAAATGACGTGACTTTTCTGGAGTACGCGCTGTGTGACCAGGATGTGGCGGTGACCGGAGAAATGACGGACGCCGAAATCGTTCAAACGGCCACTAACTAACGTAGGGGACGGCGGAGACGACGGCGATGACGAACCACCTCGAGAGGTGCCGACATCTTCTGAGACGAGAAATTTGCTGCGCTTGCTTCGAAATAAGGTCGAGTGCAGCGGCGGGGAAGATCGACTGATGCAATGCGTCAAGCAGCTGGAGGACGCCTTCCTAGGCCCGAGTACGACCGCAAAGCAGACGAGCATTAGGCAGTTTTTCTCTGCTAAATAAAATGGCAGTGCCGCAAAACCCAGCCGGTTAAAGTCTCTTGTATGTTATTTTTTTTGTCTTTTAAACCTGCACGAGAAGAAAGGTTAGAAACTGCCGCTGAAGAGCCGGTAAGTAGTAGTGATTTTTCTGAAGAGCGCTCATTTTTCCCGGCGATTAGCGCAACTTTGCTTATCTCGAGAATCCGTTTATCTCGAAATTTTCCCTGGTTTTTACGACTTCGAGTTAACGAGGTATTACTGTATATATATATATATATATATATATATATATATATATATATATATATATATATATATATATATATATATATATATATATATATATATATATATATATATATATATATATATATATATATATATATATATATATATATATATCCTTTTTTTCGTATTTTCTTTCTTTCTTTCTCACGTAATTATAAAAAATAATGTAACCTCACTAGCGGTAAAAACAATAGTCTAACCATTCCCCTATGCCTTCTTTGGCGTTGTAAACTGCCGGCAGTTCTTTCTGTATTTTGTAACGAGTCCCTCATTACCAAACCCTATATATATATTGATATATTGATATATATATATATATATATATATATATATATATATATATATATATATATATATATATATATATATATATATATATATATATATATATATATATATATATATACGTTGTTATAAGTAGTTTCCCCTATTATCTGTGCGTTTCTGTCTGTATAAATATTTGTCATAACAACTTTCTTATGCAATACACGAGCAAACTAACGCTCAAACAGCACCTAATTTATAGGGTGTTCTTGTGTTGTCAGACAAACTCGGCGGAGACTGAAATATTTTACTTTACATAGACGAAGAAACGCGCATTCTGTGTTACGCTCTGACCGAAGATTAATTCAATTTGGAGGCTAGCATTCGGCAACCTTTTAGAGAGGCCCCCATTGTTAGTTATAATTTCAAGAATCTATAGAACACACGAGATCCCAGGACTGGACAAAGTAAAAGTAACCCAAAGAAGTATTTGTGATTACGAATACTGATATACATGAAAGGGAAGGCCAAATATTACATGCGGAGGTACACTTCCGTAGAATTGGTATAAAATGTGTTCTAGAACACAGACTGGAACACAGACACTAAATTCTAAAATGCCAAAACATGTCGCTCAAGCAGTGAGTAATCTTCACCCGCAGTCATTAATGGCAATATAACCATGCATTGCAGCAAACATTATCAGTCTACGTTTCACCATAACCCTGTAGTAGTGTATCGTCTAGATTTACCAAAATAGCTAAAGCAGTCAGTTACGGAGATCCGCAAAACTTATAGACAAAATATCCCTGGGACATTTGATTGGCTAAAGCCATTCTATGAAATGAGGTGAAGGGGTTCTTAAGAACGGCTAAGGGGTTAATTATAAAGAGAGGAGATCAAAAATAACGCTCGTTAGAGCACTTGACGATTCGAACCTCTGGACGAGTTCTTCCTCTTGACACAACTTGGACCTGTTGGCCCGTTGGACCTCTTGGCTCGTTGGACCCCTTGACTCAGCTGTAACGTGACTATTGGACCTTTTGAAGCGTTGGACCATTTGACTCGTACCTTTTGACCATGAGCTACCGCGGCGGTTGGACATATTTATCACCCACCTCATTGTCCGGGCACAAGATAGCACGTTTTTCTGCGTGTCTCCAAGGTTCAGGCGGTTTCGTGCAAAATGTATGCCGCAGGCCCCCAGGGGGCGTTTCGGTTGCCTATTGCAGCAGCGCATGAATTTTTCCTGCACTAGACGCAAACAAATCGAATTACACTCGACTGCTCGGATTTCCACACGCTAAGTGTGAAGCTGGTATTGTCGGTAGGCTCCTAAGCTCTTGCGTCAGCTGATCTAAATGTCCTTCGTCAGTGGCAACGTGTAGAGTTCAACGTGCGCTGTTTGTTTAGTTTTCTTTTGTTTACCGTGTACGCTCAGAGTGAAATTGTGCCCCTCGACAGCGGCAATACTGCTTATGCAGGTATGGCTCTGCGTCAGCGCGCTGGGCTGTACACGGACCGTGTAACGTGTCTCACTGAAAATGGGTATGTACGAAGCACGGAACATAAACCACCAATGCCGGCTTGGCTCGGCCGTGCATTGCGAGGGAACTTAGGCACAGGAGAGAGCGGTCGTGTGTATGTGCGAGCCTAAGCGAAGTGTGAATTCCTTGGATCATTAAATACCACAGTTATGTTTTTTTAATGTGCTAAAATTTCTTTCAATATCTCTTTCAAGCGGGTTGTTCTTTCTTTTTATATTCGCTCGACATAAAAAGCAACACTTGCACTCTGTTGTCGATATGCCTGTGCAGATGGTTAAAAAACTGTGACCAAATCATAAGTTTTCTAGCGTGCCACACATTCCTTTAGGGACCATAATAATGTCCCTCAAAATTTTAGGTCACTGATGGGGAAAGTACTGTAGTTCAGCGCAACGCTTGGAGGCCTTGAATGTGCACCATTTTTTGTTTGTGTTAAGATACCTCATTATTTGACTGATACGCAAGCAAAACAAGAGCCTGAAAAACACTTCCAGTGGCAGGTAGCGCACGCCATCGAAAAGCACTAAGAAGCCAATGAACGAAATCTCCGGGTGCACAAGCCCTATCCAGCATCTAGCGTTCGCGAAGCAGCCGGGAGTATAGAGTTTCATACTAATATATACTCTAAGGAAATCTGGCGCCACTGTCTAGGGCAGCTGCACTTCAGCGAGCTTTCCATCATGTACCTGGCATGCACGTTCCTCTTGTCCTTGGCATGGCTCATGAACAGGCTGAAAAGTTGGCTCTGGATGCAAAAAAGTGACAATGTTACTGTAGAAGGTTCATCTAATTTGTTTTGTTATTATAAAATTGAACCTACCAAAAGATTAATTTGTCAGTGATTACGTAGAAGCTTCATGCACGATGAACAAGAAAGAAAATGTTACCCTTTCTTGATGATTTTGGCATCGATACAAAAAAGAAGCCATATCGCTATATAAGCCAAGTAGGCGAGGAACGTCGGTAGTGGCAATAGCACCGCCCACGGCGGCCCGCAACTGCCGCGACAGATTTCCCTCTATTGTATGTTAGTATGAAACTCTGTGGCCCGGAGCCCTAGTCTCGACTTCGGGAATTCGCGGGAATCCTTGTCTGATTGTCTCTCAGATTTTTACACGGGCTTCCGGGTAACAAAGCGCTGCGTGTGCTCTCGTCATTTCGACGTTTCGTGACGTTTACCGGCCCCAGTTGTAAAATAAACCTTTCTCCTCGCCAGTGAAGGTGCATATTTCTTGGATGGCATTTAAAAACTAGACGGAATACAATTGTCATTTCTTTTGCTATTCAACAAGAATATGACCACGCCCTTTTTACGATTGGCTGAGAAGAGGTGACGTATTATAAACAGTTGGCTGCGACGTGATCGGCACGCAGTGGCAACTTTAGCCTGCTTAAAAGTAAAGCGATTTCACGTAAGCGCCTGCAAACACCATTGCCCCGAGATAGAGCAAAATTTCACGCAAATTCAGCGTCATGAAATTTCTCTCAATTCCCAGCAGTCGCAGTTTCGAAGGAGGCGCGGTCTAAACCTGTTTGTTAGCGAAAAAAAAAATTGGCCGCGTATTTGCTCCTTTCGTTGCAAATGTCGTCAAAAGACGATAGTCTTTGCAGAAATTTGCCAAGGAAATGCCCCCCTTCGCTTTCCCGACACATCTCATGCTGTTCCTGTTCCGTCGCGCTCATCCCAAGGTAAACACACTAAAGGTTTCCTCAAGGCGATTTGAATTTACCGCGTTCCACTGCTACAAACGGGGTTCGTCTATGCCAGCGCAGCAGTACGGCGGAGACACGCGTGAATCGAGGCGGCCGACTTCAAGGTTTATACAACCGCGCTGCGATCCATGTGCGTTCCAAGCAGAACGTGAAACCTACCTAGTGGAACCTTTATTTGCTGTTTCCGCGTGATTTCTCATATGCCACCCGGAGGTGGCGCGGGCAACAGCAGAGGGTACTCGTTGTTCTGCAGTAGATGTAGAATATCATTTGCTATCGAAAAACCGAGTATTCAGGAATTTTTTAATAAAAGAACACTGTAAATATCTCTTGTGTACTAATTTCCTGTCCTATAATTGCGTAATGTCTCCTTCCTGTTCAACAAAGTTGACAAGTATGAACATATAAACCGGGCTTAGACGTTTACATTTGGCAGTGAGTATTAAGACTATTGCGCAGTAAGTTTACTTTGGCCGGGTGGCTGAATCGAGTTACAGACAGATAGACATACAGACAGACCAAAATTTCTGGGTTTAAGTGCCCCAAGAAAGACGATCGTCTTTAAAATTAGCTACTTCCTAGTTAGGGGCAACTTTACTAGAATAAACTCAGTTTCAAGACTCTGCCGGAGAGGCGATCCGCGTGGCGGTCGCGAGAATTAGTGGCGCTGCAGTCAAGTCTTGCGCTACTCTCGGCGCGTCGTCTGCTTCGCGACCGCGGAAGGCCGCCGCGCAGACGTACCGCGGCAGCTTTCTAGTAGTGCCATTGCTAAACTTAAACATCTATCATCTTTCCAGTCGACTAGCTTAAACGTCTTCATCCTTCTAGTCGACGTTACCGCATCACATTTGTGCACTCTTTGAGTGGAAACGCGTTGGGTCGCCTGTATGCACTAACCTGCACACGTTGCTCATTGGCTGGCTAAAATCGACGGTCGGCCTAAATTTTAACTGTCTGCATTACGTTTAACTTCATGTAGGGTAGTTTCTAAGCGAATTAGCATTTTCAGCATAGTTTTAAATGCAGAGCATTTCAGTAACTCACGATGTCACCCGCGTTGACGTCCGTAGTCGTAGTCCGCACCCCTCCCCCTACACTATAGGTTTCGATCCCTCGACCCTGCGGGCGGAACGCAATGTACATGGTGCTCTACCCACTGCGCCACAAGACCAACACAGAATGGGAGGCTACGAACGCGCCTTATATCCTTGACTTATTCAAACTTCGTCAAGAAGCTGCTGATACAACGCATTCACTACCACCAACTCCCCAAACACTAAACGTTAACGCAATACACCCACCCCATATGCGACGCATTTACTCGAGTCCCCCTCGCGGGGAGACGGGCCCAATTTTTTTATAACTGCTGCGCCGTCTTACTTCGACCAAATACGACCGAACGAGTTTGTGAAAGCAGTGCATTTATAATTGCTTTTATGTCCACGCGGCAATACGACAGTTTTTCTAAATCTCGCAGGTGCGAGGTCCCGTTAACCAGATTTCTATGTAGCTAGAGTTCCTGTGCTCAACTTTTATATGCGCCGGGCTGGTCTCACCTCATCTCCCAACTCCTCTCGCGATGTTGTGACTGGTCTCTGTCCCTCAAGTGACGTAAGCCTCGTTGAGTCGCCAACAGCTAGCTTTCACATCATTAAGAAGATCATCGCTTTTGCAGGTACTTAATGATGATCACTATAACACCCAACGGGTCGACCTCCACAAAAAGCCTTTCGCCTGTTCTTAGTGCAGTAGTGCCATATATAGGAGTATTTCGGGCACGGAAAGTAGATGGAGGCACATCCCGCAATGAATACTGCACTGCAATGAATACTGCACTGCACGGAACCAGGGTGTAGATGAGCATTATCTAAGAATACTAGAGGATATTTGTATGTCCACAGCTACCATCATTCTCCATAAGGAGAGCAGTAAAATACCTATAAGGAAAAGCGTCAGGCAAGGAGACACAATCTTTCCAATGTTATTCACAGCATGTTTACAAGAAGTATTCAGAACATTGGATTGGAGACAGGTGGGAGTAAGGGTTAATGGAGAATAATTCAGTAACCTCAGATTTGCTGTTGATGTTGCCTTGCTAAGTAACTCGGGGGACGAGTTGCAAAGCATGCTTTCCGCACTGGACAAACAGAGTAGAACCATGTGCCTAAAAATTAATATGCAGAAAACTAGAGTAATGATCAATAATCTCGGGACACCACAGCAGTTTGAGATAGGTGGCGAGGCCGTGGAAGTGGTAAGCGAATATATCCACTTAGGCCAAGTTGTGACCCCGGATCCCAACCATGAGGCACATATAATTAGAAGGATTAGAAAGGGGTGGAGTGCATTTGGCAGGCATTCTTAGATAATGAATGGCTGCCTACCATTATCCCCAAAGAAGAAAGTGTATGACAGCTGCATCTTACCGGTACTCACCTACGGGGCAGAAACTTGGAGGCTCATAAGAGGGTTCATCTTAAGTTAAGGACGACTCAGCGAGCAATGGAACGGAATATGATTGGTGTAACATTAAGGGACAAGAAGAGAGCGGAGTGGGTCAGGGAACAAACGCGTGTTAAGGACATATTGGCAGAAATTAAGAAGAAGAAATGGACGTGGGCACGGCGTGTAATGCGAAGGCAAGATAACCGTTGGTCATTAAGGGTAACACAGTGGATCCCTAGAGAAGGCAAGCGTTGCAGGGGGCGGCAGAAAGTTAGATGGGCAGATGAGATCAAGAAGTTTGCGGGGATAAATTGGTCGCAGGACCGGGATAAATGGAGATTAATGGGAGAGGCCTTTGCCCTGCAGTGGGCGTAGATAGGCTGGTGATGATGATGATGACAGGAGACCCCCGCTTGTATATAGGTCCCGTATTGCGGCCTGTATATCTGTATATACCGTTTACACTTCCAATGAAGCGAAGGTAGCGAAGTGTCGTAAGCCAAAATACGGATCGGGTACGTCCTAATGGGGCGTCAGTTACGTTTCATGGACCTTGCCAGACTGAATACACAATTCGAAGAATAAAAAAAGAGTCGCATTTGTCCCGGCACAAATCTTGTGTGGGCGCAGGTTTCGCTTCGTGGTCAATTTCGGCTGATATCTAAGCGGAACTGTCGGCCGGGTAATGTTGTCGCCGGCTTTGATCGGCGAGTCGCATGGTCAAGCCAATCGGGAGGTATGCCATCGCGTCACGGAAAACGTAAACTAATACCGCAAGTAGGATGATGAAGGAGAAGCGCCACTCTTGAATCGATCTTTAAAATAAATTCGGTTAACGTACCCAGAGTAGTCACAACATGCCCTCAGAACTCCAGACTTTAACCTGCACAAGTAATCATGAAATGTTTGCAAATCATTTGAGTGCTCTTTGTTTTAATGCGAATGCTTTAAACTGAAAAAACTCGCATCAACTAACTTCTGCAATCATTGCACCGTTACACTGAGTTCACAAAGTAAAGTAACCTCACTAAAATTTCAAATTTTGTTAATCTTGTGGCGCTAATTACTGAGACAAGCAAACTGATGGCATTTCGCACGAGTTAAGTCTGCTTACGTGCTTTGTAGGCGAAAGCCCAGCGATTATCAGGATTCTTTCCTATCCCATCGTGTTTTCGTCTCTGAATGTTTGCAAATCACTTGAGTGTCTTTTTAAATAGATTTGAATGTCTTTTTAAATTGAAAGCAAGTGCATCGACTAACTTCTACAATAATTGCACAGTTGTGTGGAAGTAGCGAAGTAAAGTTACCACACTAAGATTTGGAGGTTTGTTTATCAAACTCGAAACGGGGCCGTCATCGTGGCCCGTAAACACGAATGCTAACCAAAATGGCCGCCGCTGTAAATGGAAAATAAATAAATAAAAACACATTCGAGTTCGCATGGGATTTGAACCCCCGTTTCAGCAGCAAAGTTCGTTAGCAGTGCGCTAATCTGGCACCCTGTTTCAAGAAGTCCGAACTCGCTATGGTGACGAAGAGGATAAGGAAGAAAACCCACGACCTGGGCTTCCAGATCACCCTGAACCGCCATACTAGCTTGGAGTCTCCGCTCGTTTTGGGCTGACTTTCCAGGAGAACTGCCCGAACACCATTTTCGTCAACCGGCTCAATCCCACGACGGGGAAAATTACCCTTATGCTCCGACGAATCGCTGTGAAATTGCGGGGTATGAAGGAGGCTGACACCCGCTTCTGTCAGATTCAGGCTATTTTCATGTCGCGCCTTGCCTACGCCGTTTCGTATGCTGTATTAACGTGGGCGTGATCAAGGCCATGATCTCTAAGACCTTTAAGCAGCTATCAGGCTCCCCATAATTACCTAGACTGACATACTCTTGGAATAGGCCTACACCACTACCCGCCGACGTCGTTGACGCCCATTTCGCCAAAAAGCGTCTGGCACCAGCTGCGACACCCGCCGGAAGAAGCCTCCTCACCCCAGTGGACATGAACTCCCTCGAAGAAAAATGCGGCACCTAGTAGAAGCATGACTCCAAATAAGAATAAACCTCGACGTTGTCCCTATACCTCGCAAGAGGGACCCTACTCACCACTCAGGAAGAAGAGAGGCGAGGGCGCGCACTCTCTGCAAACCACGCAAGAATCGAGGCCGCACTGTTTACACCGACACCATGGACTACGCCTAAAGGGGTGCCAACCGCCGTAGTCCCTTGTACCGCGAAACACGTCATCAGCATCACCCTGCCTTCCACAACCACGGCACGGAACGAGGAAGCCCCCATTGCGCTGGCCATCTCCCAGTTGTTTTTAGTTTGGTGCTTTTTATTGTTGGAAAAAATCCTTAAAATGTTTTACGCACACACACTCGCCCCCGCACGCGCACACACGCACGCACAATGCTGTTAGGGCTAGCGGTGGTGGTGGTGGTGGTGGTGGTGGTGAAGAAGAAGAAGAAGAAGAAGAAGAAGAAGAAGAAGAAGAAGAATAGAGTTAGTGGATTGGTATGATGTGTTGTCTTGTAATGATGCAAACAATTCCTACGAGACATTTCTCGCCATTTTCAGCTCTATTTATGAATCTTGCTTTCCTTATGTGCATATTAAAAGACGGAAAACATACGGAAACCATGGGTCAGCCTCGAGCTTATGAAAAGAATACAAGAAAAAAACAAGCTCTACAGGCGATTGATTAAAAGCAAAGACCAAGACTTATTTCGAGATTTCCAAAAAATTCGTAACAGCCTCGACAAGGACTTAAAAAAAGCGAGGTGTGACTATTACTCTAACCAATTTCAATCTGCTGACTGGTGCGCCGATCTTATCTGGAAAAGATTAAACTCCATCTTAAAACGTAACATCCCACCTGATAAAGTTAGCAAAGTAATTGTGAACGACGTACAGCTGACAGGGAAGTCTCTGGCAGACGCGTTTAATCAATACTTTGCAGGTGTTTCACAACCTGCTACTGTGCAGAATGACGTTGAAAATATTGCGCATAACAGCAGCTCTATTTTCCTGAAACGGGTAATGAGGCTGAAGTAGTCAATATAATTAATAAATTAAAACCCAGTACGGCTAAATACATCCATGGCTTCCAAATTAAACACATAAAGTACACCTCCGATTTTCTGGCACCTATACTTATCCACATTTTTAACCTGTGTACCATGCAGTTTTCCCTCGTAAAATGCAAGTAGCCCGTATAACAGCCTTACACAAAAAGGAAACAAAAACGACATGGCAAATTACCGTTCCGTGTCTATACTGCCGGTCATGTCAAAAGTGCTCGAAAAATTTATTTTACATCGTCTTGCAGATTTTGAAGAGAAACACAGTCTCTTAAAAACTGCTCTCACAGTTTGGCTTCTGCAAAGTACGGAGTTCGCATTGCTGAAACAAAAAGAGTCAATTTTGGCAGCGCTTGAAGAAGGAGAGTTGGTTCTTGGGCTGTTTATTGGTTACTCTAAGGCATTCGATCCCATAAATCACCAAATTTTAATTAAAAGCTTGACCATTATGGTTTTCGAGGGAATGTCGCGCACCTAATTACGTCTTATCTGGAACACCGCAAACAAATAGTTCAAATCGAAAACTGTTTTTTCCGGTCTACTGCCTTTATCTTCTGGTGTACAACAGGGGAGCATTTTGTGACCATTTCTTTTTAATATCTATATCAATGACGTGATCAGCATTAGCCCTAGCGCTGAATTTATTATTTATGCTGATGACACCAGCATATTTTTAAGAGGAAATTTGGCGGACGAATTAGTTGGCGAAGCAAATTTTCTATTAGAAACTCTAAATGGCTGGACTGAGAAAAACCACCTTAAAATAAACACGATCAAAACCAAATCTGTAATATTAAGAAGTAAAAATAAGAAGGTAACATTAACGCAACAAATACTGCTGAATTCGGCCCCGGTTGATACTGTACCCAACATTAAAACACTAGCAGTGATCTTCCAGGAAAACCCATCCTGGAACGAGCACATCGACACAATATCAAGTAAGTTATCTCAAATAGTGGGGCTAGTTTACCGGAATTGCCTGATCCTTCCGAGACATATAATGATATTAATTTACAACTCTTTATTTTCCTCAAGAATAAACTATAGCCATCTAGTTTGGGCATCCACTAGTCCAGAACACACACAAAAAATGTATTCTCCAGAAAAAAAAAGGTTTCTACGTGCTCCAGAGGACGTGCCTGCACATTATCACACCTACCCGTTGTTTGAAAAGTACAATGTGATGCCTTTTGAGAAGATGTACTACTTTAGATTAACGAAAGCCTATAACCAAGAAATAAAAGGAAACATGTATTCTTGACTGAACTTGCAACCTTAAAAGAAATTCTCAGCCTTATAAAACGCGAAACTGCGAAATTTGGAATGTTAAAACTTGTAGAACAACATATGGGCAACATATGCTAGGAAACAGGCTTCCGAGGCTACTAAATGCTTTACACGAACGTAACTTTCAGCTGGAAAGCAACACTTTCGTTGCAATACGTACCTTTCTTGCAAATAATTGCATTGACACAATAGCTCGCGTATGCCTATGTGTGTCAGCTATAGTGAATATGTCGATGTACGCTAGGCATGGCGACTTATAACTCATATTTCCTTTCGGTCGTGTATTGAATGATTTGTGTAATTCTATATGTAAAGTGTGCTATATATATATATATCTATATATATATATATATATATATATATATATATATATATATATATATATATATATATATATATATATATATATATTGTAGTGCGAAAGACAAGCAAGTGGCGCGCAGCCACCATGCGAGCACTACCGAGCAACTGATAAGCTACGCGGCCACAACAACTGTCAGCAATGTCAGTGTGGTTGGCGTACGCCACTCAAGGAGATTGACCACTTGAATTGTGCAGATGACGACGAGGCAGCACGGTGAGCCACCGCAGCGGCATCGCCATCGGCGTGAAGCTCGTGAAGTGCTCGAGATATACTGCCGGCTGGAACACTTATCCGCTTGCCACTTCTGAGTGCCCCTCCTACTCTCCGCTTTCAAGGCAATAAACCCGCATTACAATATATATATATATATATATATATATATATATATATATATATATATATATATATATATATATATATATATATATATACTTGAGAAAATGGTAGACGCACGATTAAAAACAAAAACAGTGGTTTACTGACGTTTCGACTGGAGGACCAGTCTTCATCTTGAGTAACATACAACGTTGGAGCACGCGTGCGTGCTCCAACGTGCGATGATGATGGTTTGATGTTTAGGCGCAAGGCCAACTGGGGCAAAGAGCGCCAAAACAATAGTCGTATATGAGAGGTGATACCTTCAACACTAAGTAAAATCAGCAAAAACAAAAGTAAAATCACAAAACGACAATGAGCATGGCTGGTGTATAAGGGCCAGATTTCATGATGCGTGATAGGAAATGAGGTTTAAAAACTTGACTTCTGACAAATACTCAAACACACGTTTCACGGAAACCATGGCAACGTCACCTAGAAACAAAGATGGGTGTAGGGGAATATGTTGTCTGTAGAGTTCTCTGAAGTGTTTGTGTCGTGTTGTGTCAAGTGCCTTGCATTGTATGAGTATGTGGACTACCGATAGGCCCTCCCCACACCTGCTACACAGGGGTCTTGGAGATCCCGTGAGCAGGTGCGAGTGCGTTACATGCGTATGGCCTATCCGTAACCTAGCTAAGGTAACTTCAATGTGCCTGTTGTGTGAGTCAGTAGTGTATTGTCCCAGGTGTGGTTTTATTACATGTAACTTGTTATCTGTCTGTTCACTCCAGTGTGTTTGCCATGCGTTGCGAAGTTGGTGTCTAATGTGTGGCTTCATGTCTGTGTACGGCACTGTTGTTATGTCCACTGTATTCAAGAGTGTACCAGCAGTGGCCATTTGATCTGCGGTTTCATTCCCGGCTATTCCACAGTGGCCAGGAACCCAACATATTGTTATTCCAAGACTTGAGGCGTATGCCGACATGAGGGCCTTAAAAACAAGATTGATTACATAATTTTTGAGCGTTTTCTTGACAAAAGTGCACGTACAACACTAAGAGAATCCGTAAAAACTATGGACTTTGGTATTTGATGCTGGACAATGTGGTCTAAAATAAGTAAAATGCCGTGTGCTTCAGCCGTAAAAATGCTGTTGTGGGAGTTCATTCTTTTACACACGTTGAGGTTCGGCCCATGCGCAGCACAAGACACAGCCGTAGCTGTCTTTGATGCATCGCAGTAATACTCTGCGCATTGATACTTCTCCTTCAGGAAGAGGAAATGCTGAATAATGGCTACCCTTGGTGCCCTGCTTTTGTCAAATTGCAGAAAGGACAAGTCACAACAAACTGCACGGAGTCGCCACGGCGCAATAAAATCCGTAATGGGTGTGTTGTGGATGTGTGAAAATGACACAGCCAGCTCAGAAGCTTCTGCCCTCACTCTGAAAGGGAACGGCATGGAAATAGATGGACGATTTGCAAAGAGCTGTTCTGATGACGCATCATGAATGGTTGAATTAAAAGGATGATTTGTCATAGACCTGATTTTAGAGGCATACAACAAGTTAGTGTATGTCCTCTGGTAATACAGGGACCATTTGTGACACTCTGCATAGAGGCTTTCAACGGGGCTAGTGCGAAAGGCACCACAGGCAAGACGAAGCCCCAAATGAAGCACCGGGTCAAGCATTTTTAGCGCAGTCTTCGTCGCGGACCCATAAACAACACTGCCATAATCCAAGCGAGATCCTACCACTGCAGTATAAAGCCGCAGGAGGAGCTGCTTGTCAGCACCATAAGATTGGTGTGAAAGGACTTTAAGAGTGTTCATTGTTTTTAGGCATTTGTGTTTAAGGTGTTTCAAGTGAGGGATAAATGTGAGTTTACTGTCGAATATTATTCCCAAAAACTTCTGCTCCCCTCAGACAGGGATTACTACACCATTAATAGAGATATCAGGGTCCGCATGAATTCCACGCTTCCGGGAAAACACAACACAAGTACTTTTTACAGGGTTCAGTTTAAAACCGTTTGTGTCCGCCCAGCCAGCAAGTCTGTTCACCCCAAGCTGGACTTGGCGTTCACAAAATGAAAAATTACACGACTTAAAAGATATTTGAACGTCATCTACATATACAGAACAGGAAATGGTTGGTGGCAATGCCTTCCGGAGCGAGTTCATCTTAACAATGAATAGTGTGCACCTCAGGACACCGCCTTGAGGAACGCCATTTTCCTGCACATATACATTGGAAAGTGCACTGCCAACCCTCACTCGAAAGGTCCTTTCCGACATGTAGCTAGCGAGGGTGTTCAGCATGTTGCCGGAGACACCAAACGACTTGAGGTCCCTCAAGATGCCATACCGCCAGGCAGTGTCATAGGCCTTTTCCATATCAAAGAAGACTGTTATGCAAAACTGATTGTGGATAAAGGCATCTTTTACATATGATTCCAACGCAACCAGTGGATCGTTGGTGGATCTCCCAGCCCTGAAGCCAGCCTGGCAGCCGTCGAGAAGACCATTGTACTCTAAGAAGTACATGAGTCTCCTATTGATCATCTTCTCGAACAGCTTACACAGGCAGCTTGTGAGGGCGATGGGACGATAACTTGTGGGAGAGGAAGGGTCCTTCCCCTCTTTCAGAAAGGCCACTACGATGGCCTCCCTCCATGATCTTGGGAGGTGCCCCGAAAGAAATATTTTGTTGTAGAGGTGAAGGAGGGTTTCAAGTGTGTCTGTGTGCAGGTGTTGAATCATAGTGTATGTAATGTTGTCTGCGCCTGCAGCTGAAGGTTTACATGTACTAAGTGCGATCTTCAGCTCATGCAGTGAGAAGGGGGTGTTATAAGATGACGTCGACTTATTACTGTCTCGCAAAGACTTCTTCTCACAGGATATTTTGTGTTTTATGAAAGCGTTTGTGTAGTGCGCTGAACTGGACACATGTTGAAAGTGTTGTGCGAGTGTGTTAGCCTGGTCTTCCAGTGTGTCCCCTGTTGTACTAACCAGGGGCAGGCTGTGTGTCTGTTGTCCTTTCAGTTTACGTATTTGTGTCCATACTTTTCGCGTGTCTGTGTATGAGTTGATGGAAGTGAGGAAGGTGCGCCAACTTTCCCTTTTCGCCTCACGACGCACTCGCTTCCCAAAAGCCTTTGCCCGTTTAAAAGAAATTAGGTTATCTGACGTGGGGTACCGGCGAAGAACACCCCACACCTTATTCTGGGCCTCTCGCGCCCGCCTACAGTCCTCATTCCACCACGGCCTCCTTTGGTTACGCGCAGCGCTGGAGGCGTGGGGAATGGACTTTTTGGCAGCGTCGAGAATGTGCGCCGTGACGAGTTGGGCTGCTTCCTCCACGTGTAGGTGTTTTATGGATGTGTGGTGTAGTTGAAATGTTTGTGTGAATGTGCTCCAGTTTGCTTTTGATTCATTAAACCTTTTATGGGAAGATGGACTGCATGGGCCTTTACCTATATATGTTAGGGAAGTGGGGAAGTGGTCACTACCATATGGGTCAGTGCCCACGCCCCACTCAAGACATGGAAAGAGATTTGCAGAGCCAATAGCCAAGTCGAGATGTGAGTATGTATTATGTCCTAAGTTATGGTATGTAGGCTGCTTTTTGTTGAAAAGGCATGCTCCTGAAGATGTAAGAAATTTCTCTATCAGGCGACCTCGGGCATCCGTTCTGGAGGAGCCCCAAAGAGAGTTGTGTGCATTGAGGTCGCCTGTTAGGATGTACGGTTCGGGCAGCTGGTCGACCAGCGCCTCGAAGTCAGAGCTGGAAAGTGCATAATCAGGACGAATGTAAATTGAGCATACCGTTACCAACCTATGAAAAATTATTGTGCGTATTGCTACAGCCTCAAGGACGGTGTTGAGAGTGATAGGATGGCATGCTAGGGATTTTCGGGCTATTATGGCTACACCGCCCGAAGAGTGTGTGCAGCCAACCCTATCCTTTCTGTATACCATGTACCTATTTAAGAAATTTGTGTGATTGGGATTCAAATGCGTCTCCTGAAGACACATCACACTTGGCTGGTTTGAATGCAATATCTCATGGACATCATCAAGATTTTTAATGAGGCCTCTACAGTTCCATTGAGTAATATTTTCTGTTCCCATTATGGAGATTTAGAAGCTACTGAAGTCTGTGTGTATGTGTGTTCATGTGTCTTTCGGGGCTGTTACTCTAGGATTTGGCTTTTTGGGCCTTTCTGCTGGTGGCTTGGGCGTCGGAGGCCGCTCCTTGCGCTGCGTTGCAGGCAGGAACGGCCCGACATCCATCTCGTCGTCGGATGTCCGAGGGGTGCCCGACGGACCGGGCCCCCCGGACTTGGCCCCCCTCGGGAGCCCTTCGTTTGAGCCGCCACCGCCGAGGGTGTCCGGGGCACCAGAGGTTGCACGGGCGGTGCGGTGACGGTGGGAGCCGGTGCGGGGCCCGTGGTGTCCATCACCTCGGTACCCTCCAACGGACTGGAGGACGGGGAGACAGAGGCGGGAGCGGCACCGGTCCCGACAGAAGTGGTTTGCACCACAACCGCTGCTGCCTCAGCAAGCGGCGTGGTGCCGGGTTGGGCTGCGTGAGGCAACCCAGCGGGGGGCGGGGGCGGGACCAAGTCCGACTCGCGGTACTGGGTCCCCGCAGAAACCAGACGCCGCTCCGCCCCCCGGCGAGCTGCGTCGGCGTACCTCCCCAGGGGGAAAGAGGCGAACCTCTTTCGCGCCTCTGGGAAGGTGATGTTCTCAGTTACCTTCACATTAATGATCGCCTTCTCCTGCTTAAACTTCTCGCACGTTCGAGAGTAGGCGGCATGGGGCCCCTGGCAGTTGGCGCAGGTGAGGGTTGATTATGGACAATTATCAGATGGATGATCATGCTGAGCGCACTTTGCGCAGGTCAGACGACCACGGCAGGAGTTGGTTCCGTGCCCGAACCGCTGGCACTTAAAGCAGCGGCGCGGGTTCGGAATGTAAGGACGAATGGAGCATCGGATGAACCCTGCGTTGATATGGTCAGGAAGTGAGGAGCAGTTGAAGGTCAAGATGATATGTTTCGTGGGGATTACCTTATCATCTCTACGCATCGTGATGCGGCGCACGGCTGTGACACCCTGATCCTTTAGACCTTCAAGAATATCGGCATCTGCCTCGTTAAGAAGATCTGCCTCAGAGATCACACCCTGCGAGCTATTCAGGCTGCGGTGCGGTGTGACCCTGATGTCCAGATCGACCATTTTCGTCTGACCAAGAAGTGTGGTTGCCTGCTGTTGGTTTTTTACTTCAACAAGGACTTCACCTGTGCGTTGTTTTTTGGCGTTATAGGTTTTCCCAATGATTCCATCAAGGTATTTTGTAATCAAAAATACTGATTGTGAAGCAAGAGGGCGGGCTGTGTGAAGGGATTCGATAACAAGGAAACGAGAGTATTTGTCTGGCTTTGGGAAGCTCATGCTTGGAAGTTGAGGGAAAGATACTTCGGTGCGGCCCCTTTTCAGGGACCGATCACGTTTGGGGGGGGGGGGGGGGTTTGAATTTTCCATACAGCATAGAAAAAAGCAGGGGACGGGGGTACTTTCTTCTCAAACCTTACCCTGATAGCCTGAGAGGTCCCGGAGCTCCCTGCCTGGTAAACAGACAGGGAGCCCATCCGCCGGAGCTTGACCTGGGCTCCGACGGCCACCGTTTGAGGCTTCTACCCTTCACCTTTAAACACATCACCACGGTAGGTTACAGTTTATGTTGGGGGCTCGGGGTCCGCGGTGTCGCCAACACCGTCACCATGAATACTCAAGGTGCCCCGTGCGGGGGCTCCAACGTGCGTGTGTGCTCCACCGTTGTATGTTACTCAAGATGACGACTGGTCCTCCAGTCGAAACGGCAGTAAACCACTGTTTTTGTTTTTGTTTTTAATCGTGCGTCTACCATTTTCTCAAGTATTTCTTCTGGCTCCTCGAGAAGTTTTCTTTTACTGCCTATATATATATATATATATATATATATATATATATATATATATATATATATATATATATATATATATATTTATATATATATATATATATATATATATATATATATTGTAGAGTAATGTAAATCTGTATGCATGTATTATGAAGGTAATCTATATGTATTGAGTGATCTAGTACATCCGTCGGTGGACATTTTCTTTTCTATATGGTTTGTAGGCAAGGCATGACTATTTATATTGGGCTCGTATTTTTCTTCGGGTCCTGTATTGAGTGATTTATCTGTTCAGTACACATTTTTTTCTTTCTTTTTTCTTTCCGTCTCTTGTTGTTGTTATTGTTGTTATCTGTTTTTTTTTTCTCATTCTTTCAATGGCACAAGGGATGCCATATTTCTACGCTGCTTATTATTTGTTTTTGTACTGTAGAACACTGTTGTACGCTGGGGCCAAAAATGGGACCTGCACCTCCGTCAAGCTGTCCTTGAGATGGCTTTTTCTGCCGGCCTCCGGCATTGTGTACTATGTACATGATGTCAATAAAGTTCATTTTTGTTCATTGTTCAAGAAGAAGCGGATGGTGATTGCTTATGTCTTATTTGGCCAAAATATACTGTTTTCTCCGCGATAAAACCTCTTACACAAAATGTGGGTCACTTCGATCAAATACTGCCGCCGCTTTCATCGAGGTTACGTTTTCGAATGGGTGCTGCGCAACAGTGCCGAGTTATTGGACTCACTTTCTCGCCCTCTGAAGCAACATTAATAAATTGCTCTGACGGGACATTTTGAACGACACATCCTCCACACTGCAGCTAATCTTCTGTCCGAGCTCCGCACGTCTTGAGGACGAAGCCAGCCAAATGTGCGTCATTGATGACGTTAAGCATCACCCGAAAGTGTTTCCGCGCTCATCTAAAGCGCCCTAAAACCGTGGTACAGCCTTAAAACACGCTTTCCATTAAAATTGAGGGATACTACGCCCTCTGAGGGACGGTTATCTCAGTCAATGCGATCAGCATTTTATTGCTGCATGTGGTTGGGGAATGGGTGCTGTCAGCCCCTGCTCGGCAACCGGATGCAGCCTCGACTCTACCGCCAGTTGCCCAGTATAGGCCACCGAACGGTCGCGAGAGGATGCGGCAGTCTACCCTCTACTCCATCTACGGGAGCATGCGGGATCCGCCGCCGCTCTGGCACGTAATTTTTTCGCTGCACGCGTGCTGCATTTCTCACGCTAAGATAAGGTCCGGCCCGTCCGGGTAAAATTTTCTTTTTACTTATGTAACGAAACACGTTATCACGGTTCGAACAGGTTCGGTTTACACGTAGAGCAGCTACTGAGTTCGTGTTTGCCGGCGCTTCTCCTGTCGTCTCCTAGAGAGGTGCCATATGCTACGCCCGCTCTACCGGTCTAGTGGCCAGGAACTTTCACAGGATGAAACATGGTTGGGCGGTCGTCGGCTGCCGTCTTTTCGTCAGCAAGGCGACAGTTGTTCGATTCCTCACAGCTCATTTTTCATGTATTTGCTGCTTCATTCCCATGTTCGCACCTCAAACATCCGGATTTTATGGACTGCAGAAACATTAAGGCTTGCAAGAACTGTGACAGAAACGTGACTGACTCCGATTAATGTATTATTTCTGACCCTAGAAATAATCAAATTCCTCATATTAAAAACGTATTAAAAAGGCGCATGCTATTAAATGGGTGCGCTTACAACGCGGCATTTCCATTTTTCTTGCCTTTGAAGTACTTTTTGTTCGCAGCGTTCGTCACAGAGATTGATCCGCTTGGAGTACGACTATGGGTTAGAGTGACAGTTCGCGGTAACAACAGAACAACTTGTGGTGTATATCTATTAATTACTATTAGTACACAGAATGTGGTGTAGAACTCTTTTAATTACTGGCATTCGTAAATGTCGGAAAAAAGGAACGAGCAGCAATCAACTCATTTCGATCCCCTCCAAAACACAAGTTACAATAACAAGAATGAATGCAGCTAATACAGCCAGGCATATTGGTAGAAACTATTTTTTTTTTCACCCATGCAGAATGTGTACCTATTGTGCCTTGTATGGACGTTATCCAACGGCACCAGCTAAACTCCCAAGTTCATGTATCATAGCGTAAAACAATCAAGGGCAGCACGCATTTTTTTAAGAAAATGGAGGGGGGGGACTCAAAATAATTTCAAAAACCCTAGTTCGCATTTTGAAAAACAAGAAATGTAAACTGAAAGTGCAGAAATACAAACAACAAAAATGTGGTTGTTCCCTCTTCCATAGGAACGGGTAAAACAGGAAAGTGAAATGTGCCTTCACAAGAGCAGTTGAATTTATATTGCCCATCGGTATGAATTTGCACGTCGCTATTTATATTTCGTCGGTATGGCACCGTTAGACGCATCAACGTTGGACACTGGATTGCACGTGTCGGAGCATTGCGTAATATCCGACTGAAACCATAGCGCTCGCAAACCGTCCGTGCGAACGAAACCAAACGAGTGATCAGCGAATCGTTTGGTAAACACGCGCTGCAGCGGACCGCGTCACGTCACGACACGAGCGCGACATCAGCAAGTCGGCTTCTCCGCAGCTTACGCTGCGCGTCTCCCGTACACGTAGGCGCTGGCATCAAGGCGCCAACAGTCGGCGCCTCGGCGCCTCTCCTAGATAATGCGGGTTTTTCGCCCTATTCTCGCGACTGCTCATAGCGTAGTGGGAAGCGCGTTTCGTACCTCCCGTCGCGACGGAAGAGTTCGTGGATCGAATCCCGGCGCCGCCGCATCCATCGAAGTTTTTCTGGCGATGTCATTTCCGTGACGGATATAACGTCAGTTAGATCTTGGTTGGACCCTGCATGAAACTCTTTCCTGTTAAAATGTGCCAGCTTATTAGAACTTTTGAACCGCAGTGATCCACGCTTGCCGCTTTCCCTTTCGGTGTCCTTTTGAAGGCAGTCTGTAGAATTTCGCTGATCGTTTCTTCTTTTTTGCCTTCATATTACTGTTGTGGCAGCAAACCACGCTGTATGAGGGAGTCTTTTAGGTTTACCACCTTCGACATTTCGAAACGACTGCGTGAACCTCCGCTCTTTCCCGTGACCCCGAACGGAGGAATACGCCCGCCAGCCCGCCCAGTCCGTCTGACAATCGCACGTGCAGCTCGGTGTGCACGCTGGCGCACTCGACGACCCATTTCTGCCTTCCCGCACCGCCTGAGGACACCGTTTTTCGTACTCACGAATGCGAACAAAGCGACCACTGGCTGCACGAGCCACTCAACCCAGCACGAAGAAAGCGCGGCGCGAGCTCCCCTCACTCCTGGGAAAAAAAGACGAAGCCGCCGCTTCACCTGCTGCGGTGGTTCAGGGGCTAAGGCGTAGTGCTGCTGAGCCCAAGGACGCGGGTTTGATTCCCGGCCGCGGCGGCCGCTTTTCTTATGGAGGCGAAAAGCGAAAACGCCTGTGTGTTCGAGATTTCGGCGAACGTTAAAGATCCCCAGGTGGTCAAAATTCATCCGGCGCCCTCCACTACGGCGCGCCTCATCGCTTGTGTTGCGTCGGCGCGTTGAAGCCCGCAATCAATCAATCAATCAATCAATCAATCAATCAATCAATCAATCAATCAATCAATCAATCAATCAATCAATCAATCAATCAGTCAATCAATCAATCAATCAATCAAAGGCACCGCTTCGCGATAAAATAAACATGAGCTTCCCCTCCAGTCCCTACAAGTAACGAAGAACTGTTGCCCCATTAAAGTTATTGCTCGTGCACACTCAGCACGTCGTGGCCATTTGATGCAGGGCAGCCCAGGGGCTGTCATTCCGACTGACGCGTCGGACTGTGCTCCAGCAGCGCGTAACCGGTTGTGCGACAGATCGTTGTATATGAACAGAATTCCATTCCCTCCCTCCTTCCCTTCACGCTTCGCCTGTCTTTGACTCCTCGTCTCCACCACTTCTCTTCCCCTTCCACTCCACATTACCACAATCCCCCCCCCCCCCCCCCACCTGCCCTCTACGCAAATTCGTCCTCCCACATTCCTCCCTACACTCCACTGTCTTCCACCACCCCTCTACATCTCCGCGTACCTCGTTCATTTCCTATCCGCCCCGCCTAAGGTTATTACTTGTTTGGTTTCACATCTTCAATTTCAAGCCCTGCTATAACAAATGCACCACAAATATGTGATTTTATTATACGGCGGTTCACATACCTCCATTTTTATTTAACGAACAGTATTTATCGCTCGCTTAACTATATGGACAGCGTAATATAGGAACCTCGAGATCCACTCGAGAAGCCGATCAAGGCGACCTTTTATTGAGACGCTGGAGCGCGAAATCAGCCGCCGGAGACCATGAGGATGAGTATCTTTTAGATGCAGAGCATCTGATTCACTCGCCCTGTCCCTCCGGCGTCGTCGTCAGCGTTGTCCGCCCCTCCCCCATTCTCCTCGCGGCGCCAGCTGCGCTCTCCGCCGCTCACCCCCTCTCCTCTCCGATAGCGAACACTCTCTCGCGAGGGGCGTTGGATTGGATTAAAGTGGATTGTGTTGGATTGTGTTGCGTCATAGCCGCGGCACGTTGCGTCATAGCCGCGGCAGACACGCTGGGGCCGGCGCATGTGCAGTACTCTCTCTTCCGCGGTTTCCTCTCCTTCGGGCGCGCTGCGCATATAACCGGTGTGCCGTTCTCCGGCGAAGCAACATCCACGCTTGGCTCAAACACCTAGAGTCCACGCCGCTTTACAAGTACGCCAACGTCGTCATCGACTGGGACCGGCTTACGCAGTCCCCTCAACGTTATGCGCGCTATAAAACGCGGTCCCTTCGCCGCTCCGCCTATGCGTCGCATCTACACAGGGGTTCCCGCGAGGGGAGGTGGGAGTTTTTTTCATATAGAGTGGAAAGCTCGTGACTTCGAACTTCAATAGTTCGAGTTTATGGATAGTCCGAACTGTACGATTTGGACCGGCGAAGTCTCCATGGAAACCTATGTATTGAAAAGCCGCTTAATTCGATAGCGATGGGCCTCCGCCACGGATAATTCTAACTACGCCCCATCGTGCCAGCAGTCTGGGGCCTGGCGCACGGTCAGGGAAACTGCCCCACTGCCTACCGATGAAACTGCGTCGCCTGCGGACATAAGAGAAAAAGAGAAAGAGAAGTCAAATCGGGTAAAAGCAATCCAAAACTCCCATAGCGGACGTTTTGGAAGGAGTTTCTTTGCGGTCTCCGAATATGTGGAAACGAGTTCAGGGTGTGGGGCGTGCTGACAGGTGGCATCATTTCTGAGGTCACAATCAGAAAAAATGTCGCTGCCAGTGACCACGAGGAGGTGGTGGACGAAGCACCAGTGCGGCCGTCGCTCGGAAGTAATGACCGGATGGAATTACGCCCATCTGTTCTTCAGTTTTAAAGTACTCGAAGAGGAGGCCTCCTGCTACATTCGCTCGTTAGAGAAAGAAGTGGTAGCTTTCGCATTCAAGCATGAAAGGTAGGTTTTAATCACGGCCTTTTCCAAGCATTCAATTACTGTCATGCTCTGCTGCTCCATAACAACGCTATAAAACGCGGTCCCTTCGCCACTCCGCATATGCGTCGCATCTACACAGGGGTTCCCGCGAGGGGAGGTGGGAGTTTTTTCCAAGATGAAAACGAAGTGCTGGAACGTCAGCTGATGCTGTGATTATATTCAGGTGAGGAAGAAGCGCTGCTATAGGTCCGAAGTTCTCCCCCAAGAGTGTTTACGCTTTATTTCAACGTAAAGAATACCCATTTTTCATTTTTAAACTTTTTGGGGTGTTATGCTCCGAAGCTACTCCTCGGGTGTGCGCCGCTGCGCGCCGTAGTAGAGGGGTTAGTCGCCTCGGAGTCCGTGACGCGCGCCAGAATCTTCACACATGGGAATATATAACGACCAAAGATCTTGACAATTTATATAATATATATACGCCACATCAGTCAGTTCGAGTTCCTGAAAGTTCGAACTAACGAAAGTGAAGCACAAAAGCCGTACAACACGGTAATGGAGCAGCAGAGCATGACAGTAATTGAATGCTTGGAAAAGGCCGTGATTGAAACCTACCTTTCATGCTTTAATGCGAAAGCTACCACTTATTTCTCTAACGAGCGAATGTAGCAGGAGGCCTCCTCCTCGAGTACTCTAAAACTGAAGAACAGATGGGCGTAATTCCATCCGGTCATTACTTCCGAGCGACGGCCGCACTGGTGCTTCGTCCACCACCTCCTCGTGGTCACTGGCAGCGACATTTTTTCTGATTGTGACCTCAGAAATGATGCCACCTGTCAGCACGCCCCACACCCTGAACTCGTTTCCACATATTCGGAGACCGCAAAGAAACTCCTTCCAAAACGTCCGCTATGGGAGTTTTGGATTGCTTTTACCCGATTTGACTTCTCTTTCTCTTTTTCTCTTATGTCCGCAGGCGACGCAGTTTCATCGGTAGGCAGCGGGACAGTTTCCCTGACCGTGCGCCAGGCCCCAGACTGCTGGCACGATGGGGCGTAGTTAGAATTATCCGTGGCGGAGGCCCATCGCTATCGAATTAAGCGGCTTTTCAATACATAGGTTTCCATGGAGACTTCGCCGGTCCAAATCGTACAGTTCGGACTATCTATAAATTCGAACTATTGAAGTTCGAAATCACGAGCTTTCCACTTTATATGAAAAAAGCCCCCAGCTCCCCTCGCGGGAACCCCTGTGTAGATGCGACGCATAGGCGGAGCGGCGAAGGGACCGCGTTTTATAGCGCGCATAACGTTGAGGGGACTGAGTAAGCCGGTTCCAGTAGATGACGACGTTGGCGTACTTGTAAAGCGGCGTGGACTCTAGGTGCTTGAGCCAAGCGTGGATGTTGCTTCGCCGGAGAACGGCACATCGGTTATATGCGCAGCGCGCCCGAAGGAGAGGAAACCGCGGAAGAGAGAGTACTGCACATGCGCCGGCCCCAGCGCGTCTGCCGCGGCTATGACGCAACACAAGCCAACACAATCCACTTTAATCCCATCCAATCCAAATCCAATTCAATCCAAGGGCCCTAGGGCCCTATTCTCGACTGCACAAATTGCCGGCATTTCGCCCATGTTTTTTTGCGTAAGCACGACGTAAGCAATCAGTGACGGGATGCACCTATAGCTATGACGACATGCAGTGTAATTTGACGAGTCACTCATAAAGATCGCTACCAAGGTATCAAATATTGTGCAAGAAAGATATAAAAACAGTTGGCATGTACTATAAAAATTAAGACGGTAGCTGAGGCTGACAAGACAAACACATTTCTGGAGGTCAAATTTGGCGTCAACACCACAAGGCGATCGAGTAACGTTGATCCAAAAGCGAGCGAAAGGCGGATGTCCAGCTAAATAACATCACACAGTTTTTTTACCGTATCTATTTATTTCTTTCAATCGCTTTTATTAACATAGCTGGGCTCTCTGCTTCAATGCAAGCTTTGTTGCGTTATCACCTTCCCTGCCGCCACCGCCGCCACACCATCGTCTGCTGCTGTTACAAGTTTATGGCGTGATCCCAGAAAAAGACGGCCGCGACCATCGCTTCTGTGACACATAAGAGCAGCGAAGCGCTACGCCTGATAACCGCGGAACGCACCGATGTCGCCGATTCACTCATTCGTCAAGCTCGACTGCAATGAGCGCTGTAATGAACTAAATAGTTACTTTTCATTGTTATTTTTCTCTTGAGTTCGATCATGTGACCCAACAGCTTACTAGGACGAATATGGACAAATGCCATGCATTGGGTTCTCTTTGTCATGGAGAGGCTTGTACTGCCCTCTTATGTTGCGGTTACACCAAACAAATAATTTTTATTTCATTGCCAAACATAAAAGCAAAATACTACATGTTATTTGTATGTTCCATGATCGCTGACTTGGAAGCAGTTGAAACTATAATTTGTTTCGGTAGAAAACATGCTTTAAACAGCGCGCATGCGAAACTGCGCCTGCTGCAAATTGCCGCGCATTTCGCGTCGCCGTAAGCCGGGGCAATATTGTGCCCTATTTTGCTTGTATTTTGCGACAAAAACAGCCGCCATTTTTAAGCTGTTACGTAGCAATACGTCACTTTTACGCAGGCTGAAGTTGCCAATGCATGACGTAATCGTTCCCGCCAACTGTTTAAATTACGTCACGCCTTCTCAGCCAATCACAGAGGGGGTGTGTATTACAAGCTGTATTGTTGTTGAGTAGCAAAGATAGGCTTACGTTGTCATGTCCACTGCATTTAGTCTCGTTTTTCATTGCCCGCCAAGAATTATGCGCCTTTAGTAACGAGAAATAAGGCAAACTTTAGAACTGGTGTCCGTAGACGACATGAAACGTCAAAATGACGACAGCACACACAACTGCTTTGTCAACCGGAAGCACGTGACCAAAATTTAAAGCCAATCAGAAAAGACTTCCGGCAAATTGCCTGAATTGCCGGCAATTTGTGCAGTCGAGAATAGGGCCCTCGACTGCACAAATTGCCGGCAATTCAGGCAATTTTCCGGAAGTCTTTTTTGATTGGCTTTCAATTTTGGTCACGTGCTTCCGGTTGACAAAGCGGTTGTGTGTGCTGTCGTCATTTTGACGTTTCATGTCGTCTACGGGCACCAGTTCTAAAGTTTGCCTCATTTCTCGTTACTAAAGGCGCATAATTCTTGGCCGGCAATGAAAAACCAGACTAAATGCAGCGGAAATGACAACGTAAGCCTGTCTTTGCTATTCAACAACAATACTGCTTGTAATACACACCCCCTCTGTGATTGGCTGAGAAGGCGTGACGTATTTTAAACAGTTGGCGGGAACGATTACGTCATCCATTGGCAACTTCAGCCTGCGTAAAGGTGACGTAATGCTACGTAACAGCTTGAAAATAGCGGCAGTTTTTGTCGCAAAATACAAGCAAAATAGGGCACAATATTGCCCCGGCTTACGACGCCGCGAAATGTGCGGCAATTTGCAGCAGGCGCAGTTTCGCATGCGCGCTGTTTAAAGCATGTTTCCTACCGAAACAAATTATAGTTTAAACTGCTTCCAAGTCAGTGATCATGGAACATACAAATAACGTGCAGTATTTTGCTTTTATGTTTGGCAATGAAATAAAAATTATTTGTTTCGCGTAACCGCAACATAAGAGGGCAGTACAAGCCTCTCCATGACAAAGAGAACCCAATGCATGGCATTTGTCCATACTTGTCCTAGTAAGCTGTTGGGTCACATGATCCAACTCAAGAGAAAAATAACAATGAAAAGTGACTATTTAGTTCATTACAGCGCTTATTGCAGTCGAGCTTGACGAATGAGTGAATCGGCGACATCGGTGCGCTCCGCAGTTATCAGGCGTAGCGCTTCGCTGCTCTTATGTGTCATAGAAGCGATGGTCGCGGCCGTCTTTTTCTGTGATCACGCCTTAAACTTGTAACATAGCAGCAGACGATGGTGTGGTGGCAGTGGCGGCAGAGCGGCAGGGAAGGTGATAACGCAACAAAGCTTGCATTGAAGCAGAGAGCCCAGCTATGTTAATAAAAGCGATTGAAAGAAAGAAATAGATACGGTAAAAAAATTGTGTGATGTTCTTTAGCTCGACATCCGCCTTTCGCTCGCTTTTGGATCAACGTTACTCGATCGCCTTGTGGTGTTGGCGCCAAGTTTGACCCGCAGAAATGTGTTTTTCTTGTCAGCCTCAGCTACCGTCTTAATTTTTATAGTACATGCCAAGTGTTTTTATATCTTTCTTGCACAATATTTCATAGCTTGGTAGCGATCTTTATGAGTGACTCGTCAAATTACACTGCATGTCGTCATAGCTATAGGTGCAGCACGTCACTGATTGCTTACGTCGTGCTTACGCAAAAAAACATGGGCGAAATGCCGGCAATTTGTGCAGTCGAGAATAGGGCCCTAGGGCCCCAAGCCAACCAAGCCAAGCCAAGCCAAGCCAATCCAATCCAATCCAATCCAATCCAATGCCCCTCGCGAGAGAGTGTTCGCTATCGGAGAGGAGAGGGGGTGAGCGGCGGAGAGCGCAGCTGGCGCGGCGAGGAGAATGGGGGAGGGGCGGACAACACCGACGACGCCGACGCCGGAGGGACAAGGCGAGCGAATGAGATGCTCTGCATCTAAAAAATGTTGCACGAGATAGTGGCCTTGTCCCGATCTCTGTGTCTGTGGGCGCGCATACGCGCGCACACTGTGTGCCTGTGCGCGCGCGTGCGCTTGTATCTCAGCCGGCTTCCACACACCAGCGTGTAGTGGAACTGTCGCGGTGCACGTTAACTTTGTTTTGCCCTAAATACGGTTTAATTCAACAAAGATTTTTTTTTAGTTCAAGGCCCATAACAAAATAGCAGAACGCCAAGCTCAGTCCGAGCGGTAGACACGTTGTGCCGTAATCACTGTATTAGGTGGGAGTACCTTAGGACCGCACAATGTCCGTCCACGTCCCTGCTCATAGCATTTACAATCGCAAAAAAATCACAGAGGCACCGGCAGGATTCCAGCCTGTGCCTGGTAGACCAGACAGAGTTAGTTTCAGTCGTCTTACCCATTGGGCTACGACCGTTTGTTTCTTCTTTATTACCTTTTGGTTTCACACAAGACACGTCACGGATAGATTAAAAACCGTCTGCCGAACTTCGGCTGACGGAAAAACATAAAATGAACATCAAACGTACAAAGTTCATCTGGAACAGGTAACCATTCCAGATCCGGTGTCAGCAACTTATATATTTCAAAAAGCAAAGTAATACTTTGTACAAAGTATTTGCTCGCAGTGAGGGCGTACGGGTCAGCGTGGCGCACCGCCATCCTCGATCTCCAAATTTAATGCAAGCCTAGAGCCATGATGAGGTCATATGGCACACTGTTGTCGCTAGGTACATAAAGAAATCGTATCCCTTGTGGTGAAACGGGTACGTGTATCTTTAACGTTCTCTGTAACACATCCCAGAAAAAGATGGCGTCATAGCACTCCGTGAAAACGTGTTCAACAGTTTCCGGCTTGTTGCACAAACTGCACGTTGTTGGACCACCAACGTACAAGCCTTTCTCCTGCATCCAAGTCTTATCGGGCAGCGTACCGGTGTGTAGCTTAAAGAAAAAGGTTTTCACGGACGCTGGCACGGCCATCCTTTTGACTCGTAGTAACACGTCCTGGCAAGGAACAGGTCTGTACAATGAGCGATAAAGTGGCGCGGGGAACAATACATCCTTCAAGTCTTTAGTGAGTACCTTCCTTGACACAGTTACTAGATGCGCCAATGAAAGCCTTACTGCAAGAAACCTGAAAGACTTGCCTGTTACCGCGCGTCACGGGGTTTAATTGTGGTCTCTACTCTGGTTTCCTTTTATGTGGAGACTGGAGGCTTTTCCCCACCCCAGCATCGGTATAAACCACCGAAAATTTCCCCTGTTAAGGTACATAATGTTCTCGCATTATTAACTTCGCCGGCGTGGCGTGCATGTGCATGTGCACACGCGCATGTGCATGTTCATCTGTACACGCACATCCATGCATGCGCGCATGCGCACAAATAGTTTGGTTCCACCTCCGCACGAGCAGTGCCCCCGATCGACTACCCTTTCGTTCCGGGACCGCATCTCTGGTCTGCCGCGGCGTTTTATTTCTGCAGTGATTGTGCCAAAAACAAAAGTACGATCGTCAGCAGCCAGGGTTTAAACTACATAGGCTATCACTTTCGCAAAAATGTTAGCTACGACTCCAGATTTCCCGTTGCTGTACGTTTATAAGCAATTTAATGATGTCTCTGCCTATTCCGATCCAAATATCCCCAAGTTACAACCGTATTCCACATCGACACTGCCGCTCGTTACAGCTATTTTGTGCAAATTCTAGAAATATTTACGAAGCTCGTCGTAGAGTAGCCTACCCGTACGCAAGAAATTTACTTCGTACGCCTACATGTACGAAGTAAGCTGCAAGCAACCGCGAAGGGACGTACACGCACGCAAAATACAGTAGACTGGTGATAATTGAAACTCGGATAATTCAAACTTCGGTTAATTCGAACAGATATCAAAATTTTGGACGGCCTGCTACGTTTTCAATGTATTTCAAAGCCGCTTAATCCAAAGTGCTCCATGGCGTAAATTCGGTTAATTCGTACTTTTTCCTTGTCTTTGCGGGAAAATACCTGCTGCATTTGCCGCTTCTAGCTGGACATTTGCATTCTTATATCATTAACATCCCTAAATAAAGCCGATTACCTGCATACACGTCTCAAAGCGAAACCTTTGGCATCGAAAACTTTGTTTAGAACCCCCTTGAAAAGACGAAGTAGTCATTCATTTGGGATACTTTTTTTTTTTCAAAGTGCCAATAGCACTTCAGTATTGTGTGTAAATGCTGTATTAGTAAATATATGTGAATGTTTCATGGCACCCAAAAGTCGGTTTTTGCCCCGAGTCAGCCTTATGAGAATTTCCAATGATTTAAACTTCTAATAATTCAAATAAAATCCCGGGGTTCCTTCGAGTTTGAATTATCGTGACTCTACTGTAGCCCTATTCGGCGTTCCCTGTGTTCTGAGCTTTCGTTTTCTGCAGAAAAAAAAAACTGTAATTAGGGACAGGTTTGCGCCGAGACATAGCCGTTATAAAACCCCTAAATAGGCAAGTTTTCCTATCCAGCCCACTGCCTTATCTCAAGCTTGTCTTTGCATTTACACTTTCTTCCTCTCCCCCACCCATTAACGTCTTCGGCACATACTTCTGCGTTGAAGTATCTTTTCAAAATTTTATTTCTCTGCGACCGCTCATTCGGTCCTTTCTCGGGTTATTTCTTAGTTTGGTTCGAATGTAACTAAGCGGGTGCGGGTTGAGCCGCACCCAAACACAAGGGGCCACGATGCAGTCCTCTCTAGTGTCATGTAGTAGCCACTTTTTGCTTGGTCCTTGTAGCATCATTGATGACGCACGTCGGGTCGCAAGCCCGGACACAAAATTCAGGACACCAATAATATCACCAAAAAGGGCCGACTGGCGACTTGAATAGTGAATGTAGTGTAGCTACAAAGGTTATTTGCATGAGCTCCTGATGCCGTCAATTTTTCCTCAAGGGGGGAGGGGGGGGGGGGGAGGGCGGGAGGGGGTATTTCGGCGCCGATGATAAGCCATTGATAAAGACAAAATCGCACAGCCCATCAAAGAGAAAAGCCACGCCAGAGAAAAGCCAACGCGTTCAACCTCGCCGGAATTATCGCGCAATCTTCGTTCTGGGTGGTTCGCACTTGCGACGGGTCTTTGACAGGACCCTTGCACTAAAGGCGGGCCTACCCCGTTCGTATACGGGCACCCTCAATTGCACCAAGGCAGCCGTGACCGCCGCGCTTTCCTATGAAGGCTGCCTGTTGTGTCCATTATAGCTTCGACAAACAAGAGGAAATTTCGCGACCGAATATCAGCGAGCGCCTGATATGCCGTGCCAGCGATGTACGGACCGACAAATGTCGCTTCGTAAAACAATTTGTAAAGAAAGAAATAGCTCTAAAGGGGCATCGGTATCTCGGATCGTTTTTTATTTATTTGCAAGCTTATCGACCAGCCACATTATCCGCCGCTAACGTCTGGAGATCTTAGTCATTAATATAAACCATTACTTCGGCTTCGGTTACCATGAAGTTATCCTGCAAATATGACCTCTTTGTGTGGGCATCGGTGGCTTGACCTCTGAATCGGATCATCGCGGCTGTTGATAACTCGTTGGAGAGAGAGAAAAAGCTTGAGTAGGGTGCCGGCGCTCACGTAAATTTAATTTAGCACGACGTGTCTGAACCATGCCAATCACTTTGCATGCGTCTCTCGGTTACATGTTTCTGTCGGCAATTTCATTGACATGTCCGGTATGGATGCCCATCCATACCCGAATCAGGACTATCCGCGTGTCTTTACCAAGCGTTGTCCGGTTTGAGTGTCCAGAGCCGACATGTCCCCTCCGAGCGCCATAGTTTTTGACCATGCGTCATTTAACAGACGCGCTTGCGTGTAGAACAAACTCTTCCATTTTCCAGCGTTCGTAACCTATGTTTAAGGCATAGCCTTTCTTGCTCTACTTAAACCCGAAAATTGTGGTCTGTATGTCTGTCTATGCCTCGATTCAGCCGCCCAGACAAAAGTTAAACGAATTCTTGAACGAGACATTTTATAGGTAAAGCATTTACGAAATACAAAATCTGGTGGTAATGTTCATGCCTGAACCACCAAAAAGAAAACTTTAGGCATATTTGAGGCAAGACATCAATGCGTGAATGATATTTGCATTGTTCTTTTAACTAAATATGCATGGCGGCTTGATTTCTGCGATAGCAAATGAGAAATGCGCCTTAAAAAATCATTTGACCTGAAAATACAGAAAAAGCTCGCAGCGCCCCCTCGTGGAATTGTTCCAAGTTCAAATGTAACAAAAGGTTCCAGTAGATGGTGCAAACAATGCAAAGGGGCAAAATTGAATTTACTTGAGCCCACCCCCATTGTGTTTATCTTGGGAGGAGCGACACGGGAGGGGAAGAACGTAAGAGGTGGGCGGGGAAGAGAAGGGAAACGTTTCCGTGGAAGGGGCAACAAAAGACTGTCGTCTTCAACGACGTTTCCAGCGAAGTGAGCAGATACACAGCCATTTTTTCTAGCGCGAGTAACTACGCTGCCTCGGGCAGTCTTCGCGGGGTGACCAGTTTTGCCCTTGAGCGCTAGAGGTCAGACCACACCCCCTTCCGGAAGCGCCCGGCACGGAGCAGCGGCCGAGAACTGGGAGAGATAGGCAGCAGGGGAGAGATATGCGAGGACGAAAAGAAGACGTGCGCGGGACCCATGCACGGGACGTGGCGGAGGAAGGCGAGGAGGCCGCCGCCGCAGAGATAAGCGCGCGCCACTAAAAAAGGCCGCGTGCGGAGCGGAACCGTGTGCGATAGAGGAGGACGAACATCCAGCTCTGGTCCCTCGTACAGCGGCGAGGCTTAAAGAACGCCGTGAGGCGAAAAAGAAGAAAAACGCTACTGTTGCGTACAGCTTCGCTGCGTTCAAGTCTTACTCATTAGTGTGGGCTTCATTTTTTTTGCTTGTTGGTTCGTACGCAACCGACATTCCCCTGCCCGTACTTCGTTGACGGCCTTGGCGTATACACCCTTGTCTGGAAGCGATATGCCCCGGTCAATGATGTCATAAAAGTAAATGACATGTCCGTGCGCATTTATTTCATCACCTTAAAGGAGTCATGAAGACAAAATACAAGTTTGTTTTATTAAAAAGATTTCATGTTTTATAGTGCCCCCCGCGCTTCTCCGGATACAAACGATGCTTTATTCACTGAGAAATCAATCAATTTAGGTTAAAATTTTGATTTTCCCGCTAAAGCGCGTGTTTCCGTGGTCAGCAATGACATCACGGGAACCGACCGATTCCGGAGCCTTGTTTACCGTTAGTCAATCTAGATGGCGCCACCATACCGATGCAAACCTGTTTTCTGCCTTTGGTTTGTTTTTGACCGTATTTAAAGTTGGCTTGTTTTTGTTCTGGGAAAAAATAATCGTTTCGTGAAACGTAGTGCTCGCTCGACAGATATGGTCACGTAAGACACCGTGCTTGCGTCAATCGGCCAGTGTCGTCTGAGACAAGCCCAAAGCCCCGCAGTGCTGTGTAGCTAAACCAAGCATAGTGCGCGCAGCACCAACAGCAGTAGGCATCAGTACTATGCTTACGTGGGCTTTCGTAACCTCTACTGTTTGTCCCATCATTCTTCCTGATATAAAAAGAATGTGCGCTGAATTTAAGCGCAAGTAGCTCGTTCGGTATAAGCTGATCAGCTCTGCCTAATTTTCGTTTGCTTTTGCCGGCCTCCGTCAATCGCAGAGCTCGCTGGTATGACATCATATATGTTCTGTGGCGGGAAATGAGTTAGTGGGTCGCACGGCCATTCCCTTTTTCCCTAATTATATAGCTTATTCGAGCGAAGTTTGCGTTAAAAGTGGTGTCAGTATGATTCTAACGAGGCAACCTTTCGAATGAACCAAACTTGTGTTTTGTCTTCATGGCTCCTTTAAAGACCCCATTGGAAGGATATTACGTAAGGGGTGAGCATATATACACAGAAGAATTCACAGCCATATTTTCTTACAACGCAAGGTGACACACATTTTGTTACAGTGAGAGGTATTTAGCTACAGTGTTGAAAAATGTGGAAGGGCAGGTGATAGCGGTGATTTTATAGTGGCAGGTTATAGCGGTGAAAGGCCGTTCCAGTCGTTTGCTGTACGCACGAAGAAGGAATGAGGGTGAAAAAGAGATGGTGTGCGTACGTGGGCGCGCAACTTGTTGCGGGTGACCGGTGTGACTGGAGATGCGTGCAGTGGGAAAAATGTATCCTGGTTTCCTGAGTGGGCTGTAAAAAACTTGGGAAGAAGACAAAAAACTAGCAATGCGGCGGTGGAATGCAAGTAATGACAACTCGGATTATGATTTCATTGCCGATATGCTGACGACGTAGGAGTATTTGGAAAGAATAAATCTTGTAGCTCGACTTTGAAGCGTTTCGGGTTGATTCATGACGTATACTTGATGCGGGTTCCAAATGGGGAATGCGTGTTCTAATTTAGACCTGACCAGAGACTGATAAGCTAGTAATTTTATATTTTGAGGGGCGTGGCGCAAATGGCATTTTAAGAACCCGAGTGTTTTGTTAGCAGATAAAATGATGTTCGCAATGTGCGTTGCCCAAGTTAAATAATGGCAAAGGTTACCCCGAGATATTGGCCACGACGAGACACCGTGGCGCCACCTACGAGTAACGTCACTTGTAGGACGCCAGGTTATGTTGTCGTCTGCTAGAACACATTTCCTGTGCTTATGCGGCCGCACATTTTAAATGCGACGCTCAGAGTATCTCTTGTCGGCGGCCCTGTCCTTCCTGCGTGCGTCCGTTGTTGTCCCCGTGCACCCGTTGTCCGCAGCCACTCTTCCGCTCTCCTCTCCGATAGCGAACACTCTCTTGCGAGGGGCATCGGATTGGATTCGATTGGATTCGATTGGATTCGATTGAATTGGCTTGGCTTGGCTTGGCTTGGCTTGAATTGGATTGGATTGGATTGGATTTGGATTGGATTTGGATTAAAGTGAATTGTGTTGGATTGTGTTGCGTCATAGCAGCGGCAGACGCACTGGCGCCGGCGCGTGCCCAGGTGAGAGCGTGTGCGGCCCAGCGCGCTCTCACTCCGCCAGTGGGCGGCGCTGCGCGCGGTGCTGCGCATGTGCAGTACTCTCTCTCTCCGCGGTTTCCTCTCCTTCGGGCGCGCTGCGCATATATAGTGCCTAGAATATAACCGGTGTGCCGCTCTCCGGCGGCCTTTCGGTCGACGGTTGCTCTCCGCTTGCGCTTGAGCCCCCTCAGCGTCGCATCACACCAGGGTTCCCGCGAGGGGAGGTGGGCGTAATTTTTGTTGTGGCCACCGTGTGCCCCCTCCTCGCGGTTTTGATGCAAATTACAGAAGTAAGTGGTCTACACACCGAATATTCCGGCCAAGGGATAAGCGACTCGCTTGCTTCCGGCGACACCGCCGCGGCTATGTGCTACCATCGCCACTGACAGCTCGTACGCAGCCAAGTAACGCCAAGGACGACGCAATTGGGGCCGAGCGAAGTACGCTGTTAATTTATTATGAAACACTTGCGACAGGACATGTACGCGACTGTGTGTGCAAAGACAGACCTTGCAACAGCGCGGAAACGTGCCGCTCAGTTGTGATCTCACCACGCGTACTGCGTGCATTGCCTGGTAAATGAATGACTACGTGAGAACGGTGAACGATGATTGATTGATTGTCCCCGCACGGGGCACCTTGAGCAATCTTGGTGACGGTACTGGCGATACCGCGGACCCCGAGCCCCCAAACATACGCTGGATCCAACCGTGGCAATGTGTTTATAGGTGGAGGGTTAGAAGCCGTGAACGGTGGCCGTCGGAGCCCAGGTCAAGCTCCGGCGGATGGGCTCCCTGTCTGTTCACCAGGCAGGGAGCTCCGGGACCTCTTTGGCTACCAGGGTAAGGTCAAAGGAGAAAGTACCCCCGTCTCCCTGCTTTCCAATGTGTCATATGGCATTTTCCAAACCCCCCCCCAAACGTGATCGGCCCCCGAAAAGGGGCCGCACCGAAGTTTCGTACCCACCTCTTTCAACAACTGTCTTGTCAACAACCGCAAATAACTATGCTCGCTTTCTTGTGATTGAGTCTGCTGACTCAGCACGACCTGTCGCATCCATGTCCGTATTCTTGATCTCTAAATTTCTGCAAAGCACCATAGGTGGCAAATATCAAGCTAAAAAGCTCAGGACCGGAGAAATCCTGGTAGAAGTCAATGTTGAACAACAAGCCCGCACTCTTCTTGCACAAACCCGCATCCATGATCTCGACATCAGGGTCACGCCACACAGGAGCCTGAACAGCTCTCAGGGTGTGATTTCTGAGACAGATCTCCTGACGGAAACAGATGCCGACCTTCTCGAAGGTTTAAAGGATCAGGGCGTCACAGCTGTGCGGCGCATCACGATGCGCAGGGACGACAAGATAATCCCCACCAAACACATCATCCTGACCTTTGACCGCTCGGCACTTCCACAATATATAAATGCAGGCTTCATCCGATGCTCCATTCGACCTTACATTCCGAACCCGCGCCGTTGCTTCAAGTGCCAGCGGTTCGGGCACAGTACAAACTCTTGCCGTGGCCGAATGACTTGTGCAAAATGCGCCGCGTACGATCACCCCAGTGACAACTGCCCATCCAACACCCTCACGTGTGTGAACTGCGGGGGGCCGCATGCAGCGTACTCCCGCAAATGTGAAAAATTTCACACAGAGAAAAAGATCATCAACATCAAGATAACTGAGAACATCACCTTCCCAGAGGCGCGAAAGAGGTTCGCCTCTTTCCCCCTGGGGAGGTACGCCGACGCGGCTCGCCGGGGGGCGGAGCGGCGTCTGGTGTCTACAGGGACCCAGTTCAGCGAGTCTGACCTGGTCCCTCCCCCGCCCCCCCCTGGGGTGCCTCAGGCAGCCCAACCCGCCACCACGCCGCTTGCTGAGGCAGCAGCGGTTGTGGTGACAACCTCTTCTGTAGGGACCGGTGCCGCTCCCGCCTCCGCCTCCCCGTCCTCCAGTGCGTTGGAGGCTACCGAGGTGATGGACACCTCGGGCCCCGCATCGGCTCCCACCGCCACCGCACCGCCCGTGCCACTTTTGGCGTCCCCGACGCCCGCGGCGGTGGCGGCTCAAACGAAGGGCTCCCGAATGGGGGCCAAGTCTGGGGGGCCCGGTCCGTCGGGCACCCCTCGGACATCCGACGACGAGATGGATGTCGGGCCGTTCCTGCCTGCAACGCAGCGCAAGGAGCGGCCTCCGACGCCCAAGCCAGCAGCAGAAAGGCCCAAAAAGCCAAATCCTAGAGTAACAGCCCCGAAAGACACATGAACACAAATACACACAGACTTCAGTAGCTTCTAAATCTCCATAATGGGAAGAGAAAATATTAGTCAATGGAACTGTAGAGGCCTCATTAAAAATCTTGATGATGTCCATGAGATATTGCATTCGAACCAGCCAAGTGTGATGTGTCTTCAGGAGACGCATTTGAATCCCAATCACACAAATTTCTTAAATAGGTACATGGTATTCAGAAAGGATAGGGTTGGCTGCACACACTCTTCGGGCGGTGTAGCCATAATAGCCCGGAAATCCCTAGCATGCCACCCTATCACTCTCAACACCGTCCTTGAGGCTGTAGCAATACGCACAATAATTTTTAATAGGTTGGTAACGGTATGCTCAATTTACATTCGTCCTGATTATGCACTTTCCAGCTCTGACTTCGAGGCGCTGGTCGACCAGCTGCCCGAACCGTACATCCTAACAGGCGACCTTAATGCACACAACTCTCTTTGGGGCTCCTCCAGAACGGATGCCCGAGGTCGCCTGATAGAGAAATTTCTTACATCTTCAGGAGCATGCCTTTTCAACAAAAAGCAGCCTACATACCATAACTTAGGACATAATACATACTCACATCTCGACTTGGCTATTGGTTCCGCAGTTCTCTTTCCATGTCTTGAGTGGGGTGTGGGCACAGACCCATATGGTAGTGATCATTTCCCCACTTCCCTAACATATATAGGTAAAGGCCCATGCAGTCCATCTTCCCATTACAGGTTTAATGAATCAAAAGCAAACTGGAGTATATTCACAGAAACATCTAAACTACACCACACAACCATAGAACACCTACACGTGGAGGAAGCATCCCAACTTATCACGGCACACATCCGCGACGCTGCTGAAAAATCCATTCCCCATGCCTCCAGCGCTCCGCGCAACCAAAGGAGGCCGTGGTGGAATGAGGACTGTAGGCGGGCGCGAGAGGCCCAGAACAAGGCG
The DNA here is from genome assembly GCF_048455015.1 of Haemaphysalis longicornis. Lineage (NCBI taxonomy): Eukaryota > Metazoa > Arthropoda > Arachnida > Ixodida > Ixodidae > Haemaphysalis > Haemaphysalis longicornis. Next base: position 226,885,463 of record NW_027526203.1, on the reverse strand, counting down.
TGGGGTGTCCTTCGCCGGTACCCCACATCAGATAATCTCATTTCGTTTAAACGGGCCAAGGCTTTTGGGAAGCGAGTGCGCCGTGAGGCGAAAAGGGAGAGTTGGCGCACCTTCCTCACTTCCATCAACTCCTACACTGACACGCGAAAAGTATGGACACGAATACATAAACTAAAAGGACAACAGACACACAGCCTGCCCCTGGTTAGTACAACAGGGGACACACTGGAAGACCAGGCTGACGCGCTCGCACAACACTTCCAACACGTGTCCAGTTCCGCACACTACACAAACACTTTCATGAAACACAAACAAACGGCCGAAAAGAAGCCTATACTAGATAACAATAGGTCAACATCTTCTTATAACTCAGAGTTTTCATTGCATGAGCTGAGGGCTGCTTTGAGCACGTGTAAACCCTCAGCTCCAGGCCCAGACAACATCACATACACAATGATACAACACCTGCACGCAGACACTCTTCTAACACTCTTACACCTATATAACAAGATATGGCTTTCGGGGCACATTCCAAACTCTTGGAAGGAGGCTATAGTTGTAGCTTTCCTGAAGGAGGGAAAGGACCCGTCATCCCCCTCAAGTTACCGTCCTATTGCCCTGACGAGCTGCCTGTGCAAGCTCTTCGAGAAGATGATAAATCGCAGGCTCGTGTACTTCCTTGAGTACAACGGTCTTCTCGAGAGCTGCCAGGCAGGCTTCAGGGTGGGGCGATCGACGAACGATCAACTGTTAGCTCTTGACTCGTACATCAAGGATGCCTTCGCGCACAAGCAGTATTGTTTAACTGTGTTTTTCGACCTTGAGAAGGCATACGACACCGCTTGGCGTTATGGGATCCTTAGGGACCTCAAGTCATTCGGTGTTTCGGGTAACATGTTGAACGCTCTTGTCAGTTACTTGTCGGACAGGACGTTCCGAGTAAGAGTCGGTGGTGCACTCTCAAAGGTTCACGTGCAAGAAAATGGCGTGCCACAGGGTGGCGTGTTGAGCTGCACTCTCTTCATAGTAAAAATGAACTCTCTTGGTAAGGCACTGCCACCTACAATCTCTTATTCCATGTATGTAGATGACGTCCAGATATCCTATAAATCATGCAATATGTCAATCTGCGAACGTCAAGTCCAGCTTGGTGTAAAGAAACTTGCCGGCTGGGCAGACAAGAATGGTTTTAAATTGAATCCGGTAAAAAGCTCCTGCGTTGTGTTCTCCAGGAAGCGCGGTGTCCATCCGGACCCAGACATTCATCTTAATGGCGTGTCGCTTCCTGTGAACAAGGAGCACAAGTTCTTAGGTGTTGTGTTTGATCACAAACTCACATTCATTCCCCACATCAAGGAACTTAAAAATAAATGTCTCAAAACAATGAATATACTTAAGGTTCTCTCCCACCAATCCTACGGTTCCGACAAAGAACTCCTGCTTCGCTTGTATACTGCATTGGTTGGGTCTCGTTTAGACTATGGCAGTGTGGTATATGGGTCGGCGACTAAAACAGCGTTGCGAATGCTTGACCCAGTGCTACACTTGGGGCTTCGTCTCGCCTCGGGTGCTTTTCGCACTAGCCCTGTCGAGAGTCTGTATGTCGAGTGTGATAAGTGGAGCCTTGAGAACCAACGAACGTACATGGACTTGCTATATGCTTTTAAAATTTCATCATTGAATAATCATCCTTTTTATCCTGTCTTTAACGATACATCAACATCTCTGCTCTTTGCAAATCGCCCATCCGTTCCTCTGCCCTTTTCACTTAGAGTGAGAGAGCGAGCCTCGGATCTAAGTGCTTCGTTTTTAGATGTGTACAGGTCATCCTTTTCTAACAGTTTACCGCCTTGGCAAGTTCGCCCGGTGTCGTGCGACCTTTCTTTTATGAGACTTGACAAAAATCGTGTACCACGAGCTGCAATACTGCAGCACTTTCTGTCTTTGCAGTTTAAATACACATGTGCAGAATTTTATAGTGACGCTTCTAAATCCTCCAGTATGGTGTCGTGCGCTGCTCATGGTCCTAATTTCAATGCAGCCAGAACCATGAGCGTGCACACATCAATTTTTTCAGCAGAAGCGTATGGGATTTTACTGATTGTACGACACATTCTTGAAACTCAAATTCCCAATTCCATCATCTATACAGATTCTTTGAGTGTTGTTCGCGCACTGTCATCGCACAAGCCCCCCAAAAACCACATAGTTAATCTTGTATTCAGCACTATCATGTCCGTGTATGCACAAAAGCATGAGCTGGTCCTCTGCTGGGTCCCAGGACATGCAGGGATCGCTGGGAACGAGTTGGCAGACGAGAGGGCTGGTGCTGCTGCACTCAGGAACACTGTGGACATTACAACGGTACCCTACACAGACCTCAAGCCACACATAAGACAACACCTGCGCAGAACATGGCAAACACACTGGGACGAACAGACAGACAACAAACTACATGTAATAAAGCCACACTTGGGACGGTACACATCTGACTCACACAACAGACACACTGAAGTCGCCTTGGGTAGGCTGCGGATAGGGCACACCCATGCGACGCACTCGTATCTGCTGACGGGATCTTCTAGACCCCAGTGCAGCAGGTGCGGAGAGGCCCTATCCGTAGTGCACATACTAATCACATGCAAGGCACTTCACACAACACGACACAAACACTTCAGAGAACTCTACAGACAACATATTCCCCTACATCCATCGTTTTTCCTAGGTGATGATGCCATTGTTTCCGTGAAACGTGTGTTTGAGTATTTGTCCGACGTCAAGTTTTTAAACCTCATTTCCTATCACGCATCATGAAATCTGGCCCTATACACCAGCCATGCTCATTGTCGTGTTGTGATTTTACTTTTGTTTTTGCTGATTTTACTTAGTGTTTAAGGTTCCACCCCTATCATCGACTATTGTTTTGGCGCTCTTTGCCCCAGTTGGCCTTGCGCCATAAACACCCAACGATCATCATCATCATTGATTGATTGTGGGGTTTAACGCGCCGACGCAACGCAGGCGATGAGGCGCGCCGTAGTGGAGTGCTCCGGATTAATTTTGACCACCTGGGGATCTTTAACGTGCGCCGAAATCTCGCACACACGGGCGGTTTTGCTTTTGGCCTCCATCAGAAAAGCGGCCGCCGCGGCCGGGAATCGAACCCGCGACCTCGTGCTCAGCAGCGCAACGCCTTAGCCACTGAGCCACCGCGGCGGGTAGAACGGTGAACGGATTCCTTCGCCGTACATGTTTAAAAGTTCTGGTATAATCTGCAGTTTGGCTTAAGCAGTGCCTATTCCCCTCTGTTTTTTTTATATTTAGGCCCTGATTTGAATAACGATCACTAGTACTCAGTTCTGCTGATATATTTACTTTTCGCGACGACTTGTCCGCAATGTATGAATGCTATTAATGCCAGTTTTCAACGCCTTCGAGCGGGTTGCGTATGTTTATTTTTAATTGAGGCCTCGCCGTGGAAATTTATAATTGCAACACGGGCTCATAACAAAACACGGGCTGTTTACAATGAGTCTGCGACTTTCTCTAGCATCAAGTTCGAGATCTCACGACTGCTCACAGAAAGCGCGGCTTTGTTCGAGGCGAAACACGTCGTGGGGTAATGGGGAGTTTTAGAATCTAGAATAGGGGAAGCAAGCGTTGGGGGCCCCTAAGAAGTTAGGTGAACCTATGGTGTAAGAATATTGGAACCCAAAGCAACACGCTTGCGCGCGGCGAGTTTTAGAAGAGGGTCATCTCCAGCAGCTAGCTCGCTACCGGTTTCGGATGCGAGTCCGATGAATTTTAGGCTTAGCGTCGTGGCAGAAATTTCATTGCCGCTATAGTTACACTCATGAATGAGAGCATGCACCTAACACAACTTTTCACCACATTGTCACCCACATTCTCGTATGTGGAAGTTTGTATCCGCAATGACTGCCACTTAAGCGATTGATGATCAAGATACCTTCCACGGCCTCGGCCGATTTTTGCGCGCAGTTATCGCCGCCCTTTGGCTGCTCCCCCCCGTACGTGAAAGAGCCGGCGGTGCCGCAACCGACGTCTGCGCCGGTCGGCGTAGATCGCGGCAGGTATTTCAGCAACGCTTACACTAACACCCACTTTCGATAATGTGAAACTCCTATTGCGAGGTCAGTGTGAATTTAAAAAGCGTGAATTTAAAAAGCGGCAACAAGGTGTTCCTGCCGCGACCTGCGTCGGTTCGAGCCGCCGGCGGGCAGGCACGGCGGACGTGTGTGCGAAGCGTTTCTGCGAGCAGATTAACGCTTCATGATTTCCTGCTTCATCCATCCCTTGCGAACCACAAGCGAAATGTAGAAATTCAGCTCGGCGATCGTCGCAGCCTACAATTGTTCGGGGTGAGAGAGAGAGAAAGAAACATTTATTTTAGTAATGAGCAGGAGGATGTTCTTAGGGCCTCCACCCAGTGAGAGGCATCCTTATTCCAAGATACCTTGGAGCTGGCTGGCCATCTGGGCCCGTTCCACCAGTCGGCGCTGGTCCGAGAGCTCGGAGCTGGTCAGCTGCTCCACCCACAACGAGCCGCAGCTTACGCTTACACCGAGTTCGGTCGCATACGTCGCAAACACCACCATTCTCAAGTTGTTTGCGGGCAGCCTACCACGGTTGACACGGTTATAAAGTCCCTATGAAGTCAAACTACGCTTTACGCAATGGTAATTATCTTCAAACGCCGAAAATTAACACGAAAATAGGTTTAGAAGGCGCGTCATAAACGAAATATCACGCGCTGCAAGCCAACTACGCAGCATGGTAGGAACGGGGATCCCACAAGTGACGTCAAAACGATCGCCGCGCCGGCCTCTCCAGTGGTGGCACTCGCAGCCAATTTGTAGGAAGGAACTAGTTCTAGGTTGCTGCCAGCAATTTAGTACGAGAAAGCGAGTGGATTAATACTGCGGTGGAAAGAGACGGTCTTATGTTTGTTAGGGTTCAGTTCCATTAGCGAAAGTTAGCGCCATTCTTGCACCCTTCGCAGGTCATTTTGTACAGTCGAGTTATCAGAAGCGCTGGTAATTTTCCGATAAATTATGCAGTGGCTTGCATCCATACGGATGTTAGAAGATACATGCATTGGTAGTTCATTAATCTAGATCAGAAACAAAAGTGGACCAAGTACAGACCCCTGAGGGTCACCTGAGGTTATGGGGGTAGAGTTATATATTTCATCATTGACAAAGAACGATTGGGAGCGGTTAGTTAAGAATTCTTCAATCCACGCTAAGATATTGGCATTTAGATGTAACGCAGCAAGTTTTAGTAAACTTTGTCAAAAGCTTTAGCGAAATCTATTAATGTGGCGTCAATCTGGAATTTAGTCAATCTTTACATGTAGGTCGTGAGCAAACATAGCTAGCTGCGTTTCGCGCGAAAACCCTTTCCTGAAATCAAGCTGTGCAGAATTAGAAAAATGATTACAATCAAGGAAGTCCATAATGTGTGTGTATGTTCAAGAATTTTGCCGGGTACGTTGGTTAATGAAATTGGCCGATAATTTAATAAAGAGTATTCGTTACGTATTCGGGATGCAGCGATGGCGTAGAGGTAGAACACCAGCCTCGCGTGCAGAAGGACCGTGGCTCGAATCCCGGTGCCGGACAATTCCCACCGGATTAAAAAAAAAATCCGCGTATTGATGGAATTGCACAAAGGGGCTTGGGGTGCGGCCTGACCCCGGCGACCATTGCGGGTAATGCACTCCCTCACCAGAGCAGGATTGGCCACCCTGGTGTAGTAACGGCCACAACCTCCCATGAATACGCCAACTAACCCTCGGCCCTCAGTCCCCAACGGCTGCGAAGCAACTGACCACGGCGGCGGTCAGCCCTGTGACGCAGCAGAGGGTGCTAAGAATCCCTGGATCCGGACAGGCCGCCAATGGAATCTGAACCTGGCAACGTTTAACGCGCGAACCTTATCTAGCGAAGCAAGTCTCGAGGTGTTGTTCGAGGAACTAGAGGGCATCAAATGGGATGTAATAGGGCTTAGCGAGGTTAGGTGGGCAGGCGAAGCCCTTACGGTGCTGAAAAATGGACACGTCCTATGTTACCGTGGTCTAGAGGACAGAAGAGAACTGAGAGTTGGATTTCTAGTCAATAAAAGCATAGCTGGCAACATAGACGAATACTATAGCATTAACGAATGGGCAGCAGGTCTTGTAATTAGGCTCAATGAGAGGTACAAGCTCAAGGTGGTACAGGGCTACGCGGGCACATCCAGCTACGACGACCAAGCAGTGGAACGCCTCTATGAAGATGTGGAATCCGCAATGGCTAAAGTAAAAACACAGTATACCGTAGTTATGGGGGACTTCAATGCTAAAGTAGGCAAGAATCAGGCTGGAGACAAGGCAGTTGGGAACTATGGTCTGGGCTGTAGAAATAGCAGGGGGGACCTACTAGTTGAGTTTGCAGAACGGAATAACCTCCGCATAATGAATACCTTCTTCTATAAACGGGAGAGTCGGAAGTGGACCTGGAGGAGCCCGAATGGGGAGCACAAAAATGAAATAGACCTCATATTATGCGATAACCCTGGCGTCGTGCAGGATGTGGAAGTGCTCGGAAGGGCAAGGTGTAGTGACCACCGTATGGTAAGATCTCGAATTAGGCTAGATTTGAGGAGGGACCGCAACATGCTAGTACGAAAGAAGCCGATAAACGAACTAACAGTAAGACGTAAAGTAGAAGAATTCAGGATCGCGCTGCAGAACCGATATTTCGCCCTTAACGAGGAAGCCGAGCTTACGACACAGGAAGCCAGCGACAACCTTACAAGCATCATCACGGAGTGTGCAATAGAAGTCGGGGGCACTATGGCTAGACAGGATACTGGTAAGCTTTCACAGGAGACGAAAGATCTAATCAGGAAACGGCAAACCATGAGAATCTCTACCGCAGCTGACAGAATAGAACTAGCCGAGCTCTCGAAGTTAATCAATAAGCGTAAGACAGCTGACATACGGAAGTATAATATGGAGAGGATCGAATACGCTGTAAAGAACGGAGGTAGCCTGAAAGCAGTGAAGAGACGTCTTGGCGTGGGGAAAAATCAGATGTATGCACTTAAGGATAAGCAAGGCAATGTCACCACAAATAGGGATAAAATAATCACAGTGGCCGAGGAGTTCTATAGGGATCTGTACAGTAGCCGGGACATACAGGATAATGCCGAACGGGACAGAAGTTCAGAGGATATAGACATCCCACCAGTAACGACCGAAGAAGTAAGGAAGGCTTTGAAAGAAATGAAAGGGGGCAAAGCACCTGGTGAGGACCAGATAACAGCAGACCTCTTGAAGGATGGCGGAGAAATTGTATTTGAAAAACTGGCAAACCTGTATACGCAATGCCTAATGACCGCAATGGTACCGGAATCTTGGAAGAACGCGAACATCATCCTAATCCATAAGAAAGGCGACATGAAGGACTTGAAAAATTACAGGCCGATCAGCTTACTGTCAGTCGTCTACAAGGTATTTACCAAGGTAATCGCTAACCGAATCTCTGCAACCTTAGATTTCAGTCAACCTAAAGAACAAGCAGGGTTCCGTAAAGGTTATTCAACAATGGACCATATTCACACGATCAATCAGGTGATAGAGAAGTGCGCTGAGTATATTGAACCCCTATATATAGCCTTCATAGATTATGAGAAAGCATTTGACTCGGTCGAAACCCTAGCAGTCATTCAGGCATTACGGAACCAGGGGGTAGATGAGCATTATGTAAGAATACTAGAGGATATCTACAGTGGGTCTACAGCCAGCATCATCCTCCATAGGGAGAGCAGTAAAATACCTATAAGGAAGGGTGTCAGACAAGGAGACACAATCTCTCCAATGTTATTCGCAGCATGCTTACAAGAAGTATTCAGAACGTTGGATTGGGAACAGGTGGGAGTACGGGTTAATGGAGAATACCTCAGTAACCTCAGATTTGCTGATGACGTTGCCTTGCTAAGTAACTCGGGGGACGAATTGCAAAGCATGCTTTCCGCACTGGGCGAACAGAGTAGAACCGTGGGCCTGAAAATTAATATGCAGAAAACTAAAGTAATGATCAATAACCTCGGGACAGCACAGCAGTTTGAGATAGGTGGCGAGGCAGTGGAAGTGGTAAGCGAATATATCCACTTAGGCCAAGTTGTGACCCCAGATCCCAACCATGAGGCAGAGATAATTAGAAGGATCAGAATGGGGTGGGGTGCATATGACAGACATTCCCAGATAATGAATGGCAGTCTACCATTGTTCCTGAAGAAGAATGTATATGACAGCTGCATCTTACCGGCACTCACCTACGGGGCAGAAACTTGGAGGCTCACTAAGAGAGTTCAACTTAAATTAAGAACGACTCAGCGGGCAATGGAGCGGAAAATGATACGTGTAACATTAAGGGACAAGAAGAGAGCGGAGTGGGGCAGGGAACAAACGCGTGTTAAGGACATATTAGTAGAAATTAAGAAGAAGAAATACACGTGGGCAGGGCATGTAACGCAAAGGCAAGATAACCGTTGGTCATTAAGGGTAACGGAGTGGATCCCTAGAGAAGGCAAGCGTTGCAGGGGGCGGAAGAAAGTTAGATGGGCAGATGAGATCAAGAAGTTTGCGGGGATAAATTGGTCACAGTTGGCACAGGACCGAGGTAATTGGAGAATAATGGGAGAGGCGTTTGCCCTGCAGTGGGCGTAGATAGGCTGGTGATGATGATGATGATGATGATGATTCGTTACCAGATTTGTGGTCTGGAAGAACCTTTCCGTGTTTCCAGTCTGGGGGCAGCATGCCTGTAGATAACGACTCTGAGAATAGTAGACACATATATGCTGCAGAAATATGCTGCGCAATTAGTTCCTTTGTTTTCTTAGTTTTTCAGTCTGTTGCTCCTTTACAAAGCTTAAGCGCAGACCTACGCTAGGGCCCCCTCCACCAACTGGTGACAGCGATTACAGAAAAATTTCATCAAGCCATCACAAATGTCACGACATAATATTCCAGTGGCTTCCAGGTCACTGCGAATCATCGGCAACGTATTGGCGGATGAAGCTGCTCATACAGGCCACGAGAGCGAACGCACCATCCTGCTTCCGCTTTCAAGGACCGATGCCGCGAGGACGCTTCGCTCCTTTGCTCGTAGAATCACCATGAAGCAATGGAACACACCGGACTTTTCGAATCACCGTCTTTATATTGAAGATCCCCTTCTCCAGCGCCGTCTTCCGTATCGGTTGTCTCGACCCCAGTCGACTTTACTTTGTAGGCTGTGTTTGGGAGTGGCCTTCACAAAAGCCTACTCCTTCCTGATGGGGATGTCATCCAACGCCTGTGGGGCGCAAGCGACTATAGAGTATGTGCTGTGTCTCTGCCCCGAATACTCTTCGGAGACGAGCGTGCTTTCCATCGCGCACAGCCGGTTGGGCAATCGACCACTTACAATAGAGACTACATCCTCGGTCATCGGTCTCCACCATCTATTCCACAGAAGGCGACGAAAGCCCTTCTACGTTTCCTGAGCGAAACGAATTTGCTTGAAAGACTGTAGTGACCAAAACAGGACTAGAGAGCGCGCCTTCCCAGTCCTATCTCTCCCTCTTCTCCCACCCTCTCTTTTTTCCCCTGAACCCCATTCCCCCAGTGCAGGGTAGCAAACCGGGCTCTATACCTGGTTAACCTCCCGACCTTTCCGTCCTTTCTTTCTCCTCCTCACTACATGTTGCCTCTGCAACAGATACTGCTGATTCAGGGATTGCCGATGTTAGGCTGTCATTTAGCCTGCCTACACTCACCTAGTTCTGCTCGATTGGAACTACAAATCCGTTTTGAAGAGCTAATTTAAACTCCTGTGATCTGGTTCTGACTGACTCAACGCGGGTTTTTTTTAGTTTTCACGTATTTCCTCCTATCTATTTTGAGATGCAGCCTTAGTTTGCATCTGACCATCCTATAATCGCTGCGCCGAATCTTACATAGCACCTGTACGTCTTGCACAATACCTGGTTTGTCACTTAAAATGAAGTAAATTTCGTTTTTTTGTTGTTCTACCGGGAGTTTTCCATGTCCATTTTCTAAACTTCGTTATTTCTCTCTGCAAATACCACCAGTGTATCTCCTAGACTGTTGCAGCTGTCTATTCGGAAGGTTCCCACTGAACGTTCTCCCATTTGCTTCTTACGGACCTTTGCGTCAGTGTCCCATACCAACCGTGAACTGTGTTGTTGCTTTCTTCGTTGCTGATTCGACATCATTGTAGAATCTGTGTACGGCTTCATCATAGCAGGTTGTTGGCGCATAGGCCCATACTATCTTTAACTTGTATCGCTTGTTTAGCTTGACCACAACAGCCACGACTCTCTCGCCAATGTTCAAAAACTCCTCCACGTTTCTTACTAGTTCTCTGTGGATTAAATGTCCCACCCCGTGTACTTTCTTCTCTTGCTATCCACTGTACCACAGAATAGGCCCTCTAGTGAGCTCAATAAAGCCTTCTTTTGTTTTTCTTACTTCGCTTAACCGTATAATGTACCATTTAATGTCCGAGAGCTCCTCTACTAGTGCAGCTGGCTTCCCTCACTAGACAAGGCGCGTGCGTTGAACGTTGTCAGGGTCAATTTTCTAAGGCGGCCTGTCCGGTCCCAGAGATTCTTAGCACCCCCTGCTGCGTCACTGTTCTGGCCGGCACCATGTACAGGTCCTCTACAGCTGCTGGGGACTGGGGGCCGGGATTTGAGTTGGTCAGTCTCGGGAGGTGGCGGCCATTTAGTACACCAGATTGGCCAGAACCTTCTCTGTTGAGGGAGTGCTGTTTGTGTCCCTAAAAGCCTTCCTTGCATGGTTGAACCTTCCAAGTGTAGCTTCTTAGCACTCAATACCTGCATGGGTACGGCACAGAGCCCGACAAAAAAGACAGATAAAACGAGAGAACTTCCCAGCGGATTACGTTGCCAGCATTCCTGCAGTGATATCCAGCGTATTTCGGTTTTGTATTTTTGTACGTTTGGTTCTGAAGGAATGAGCTTAGGCGCTAGCTTATTGATGAGACATCCATTGACGTCTGGTCGTTGGAAAAGTGAGGCAATGCTGCGCTCAAGCGCAGAGCTATGAAAAATGGCTACTTTGATGTTGTTGCTGTTTGTGGTTGGCGGGAGAGGGAAAAAAAGGAAAGGCACTGGGGATATTTTGAGCTCGGCAGGGAGCTCACCTGCATACAACCCAGTACAGGGGAAGGGAAGTAGAGGGGGAGTGACAGGATAAAGTGGAGAGAGACAGAGGGAGAGAGAGAGAAAAAGGTACGAAGAGTCCTAGAATCAGTCAGTCAGTCCTAGAAAGATTCAGTCCTATAAAGCTGTCAGTCCGGGCACATCCGTTCGGGCACGGCACTCCGGGCTACAGCCGCTGCGTGAGGCCGGTCGTCTCCAGGTAATGGAGCAGATGGGCGAAGAGTTCCCGTTGGGTTGCCGCAGGCCCCTTCGGGAACAGAAGGTCCTGCATGCCGGTGCTGGGAAGGCCTCGACGCTGGAGCACTCGGTGGAGCTCGGCTCTCGGGCCCGCGTGGCGGGGGCAGAAGCAGAGTAGGTGCTCATGCGTCTGTGGTTCCGGGCAGTCCACACATGTGGGGGAGTCCTTGCACCCGTATCGGTGCAGGCGCTCCGCCACATTGCAGCAGTCGAACCGCATGCGGAGAAGCAGGCAGCGGGCATCCCTGCTGATGCGTGCAGGCAGCGGCTGTGACGCCCGGCCACTAACAACGCGGGGGTCGGGGTGCATCGCCTGCACCATGCTGGCCAGGGCGGTGCGGGCCTCGTCGAAGGCGGTGACATCTTGGGAAACTGGGTGCCCTCCTGGTGGGCCTCCCTGGCTCGGGCGTCGGCGTCCTCGTTGCCCCGGATGCCACTGTGGCCCGGCAGCCAGTGAAGCCGCAGGTCGCAGACTAGGGAGGCCACAGTGTGCACCTTGGCTGCAAGGGAGCGCTCCGGGTAGCCGCTGCTGTTGGTGGGCTGGTCGGCCGCGTGCAGCCGCAGCAGAGCAGTCCTGGAGTCAGTGAGGATGACCGCCCCGGGTTGGTTCTGGGGCCCCTCTCGAAGAGGAGGTGGGCGGCCAGGTGGAGTGCTGCGAGCTCCGCCCGTGTGGAAGAAGTGGGGAATGGCAGGCGGCAGCTCCGGCTGGCTCCCAGCTCAGGCACCACGCACGCAGCCGCCCCCTCGTACGTGCTGTTCTTGACGGAGTCGTCCGTGAAGAGATGAAGGTAGATGCTCAGCTCGTCCTGCAGCAGGGTGGCCGCCTCGTGGCGGATGGCCTGGGGCGGTGTGGTCTGCTTATTGCGGACACCGCGGAGGGTCGTGGTGATCTGCACGGCCTCCCCGGCGTCTGGTGGTGGCGGCTCCAGGCGGAATCGGCTCCGCATCTTGCTCCCCTACTAGAAGATAGTGAGCAGCGCTCTCATGTGCGAGTTGGGCCGGCTACAAAACCTCTTCAGGAGCACAGCCCCGTCGCGTGCGGTCATCAGGCGCTGGGTGTGCCGTAGCCCCGTCTTCAAGGCCCGCATCTTGATGGGCCAGGTGCCCGCCTCGGTGTAAGTGCCCGCCACCGGGGATGTGGAAGGGAGGCTCAGGCAGAGGCGGATGGCGCGGTGCTGATTGATCTTTAACTCCTGCCAGCGTCGAGGTCCCAGGTAGGCGAGGGGAAGTGCGTACAGCACAGCTGCGGAGGCCATGCTGTGGAACACGCGCTGCGCCACTCGATGTGCGCAGCCATTGCCTCGAGCCAGAAGCTGCCGCACCCCTTGCAGCACCCGTGCGCTGCGTGCCCGAAGGGCTTTGACGGCCGGCAGCCATGTGAGCCTGCAGTAGATGAGCAGCCCCAGGCACTTCACGGCCAGCCGCCAGGGAAGAGGCCGTCCGTTGAGTGTGTTGGGCGATGTTTCCCGTCGAGCCCTGCATCCTCCCGGGTGTAGCATAAGGGCCTGCGTTTTGGCCTCCCACGGCTGCAGGCCACGGCTCTCGAAGAAGAATGCAGCTGCTCCCAGAGCCTCCTGGAGGCACGCCTTGACTGTGTGGCAGTCTTTCATGGGGCTATGGGTCCAGAGTGTCACGTCGTCAGTGTACAGAGCCACCTCCACTGTGTATCGCAAGCCTTGAGGGATGCAGTCGGGGAGAGGAGCCAGCACCAAGTTGAATAAGAACGGGCTCAGCACGCTCTCAAACCACCTAGCGAGCCTTCCTCGTATCGTCCCATCTCTCTGACCTCAGCGGTGGAGAAACTCATGGAGACGGTGGTCCTGGGCAGACTAGAATGGCGAACAGGCCTACGAAATGCCCTTGATGAAAAGCAGAGTGGCTTCCGAAGGACTCGCTGCACCGCTGACGCCCTCGCGGATGTGGTGTCGTTTCTAGAGCAGGCCCGACACGAGAAAGAGGGGGCGTACCTCCTGCTCCTGGACGTCAAGTCAGCTTTTGACGCGCTACCGCACCAGACCATCCACGATGCTCTTGACCGCCTGGGAGCAGAAGGAAGGCTCAGAAGTTGCGTAAGTGGCTTTCTCAGAGACCGCACACTGCGTGTACGCGTCGTCAAGACCCTGAGCGGCCCTCGCGGAGTGGGGACTGGTGTCCCGCAGGGCAGCGTCTTGAGCCCACTCCTCTTCAACCTTGCCATGGCGGATCTACCCAGCTGTCTACCGGAATCCCTGGAGTACCCGGTAGAGATGGCCATTTATGCCGACGACGTGGCACTCTGGAGCCGGGGCCCCACCAAAGTCGGAAGGCGGGTTCGCGCGACCGTACAGGCGGCCCTCGACGCAGTGGCGAATCACCTGACGAGTAAGGGACTTAGACTCTCCGAAGCCAAAACGGAGGCCATCGCAATCCATCCGCGCCCAGCTCAAGTCCGACGCACTGCTCCACTACATCTCAACGGAAGACCCCTCCCCTGGCGACGCAAAGTCGTCTACCTCGGCCTGGCCATCGACGAAACCCTCTCATGGAAGTCCGCCGTTGGGGCACAACTGGACCAAATGACCCGCGCCGTTAGGGGCATCAACCAGCTCGTGGCACAGGGTAGAGGGTGCTCGCACCAGTGGGCGCTCCGGATCTACAGAGCCTGCGCTGTCTCGCGTATTCTTTACCCACTCCCCCTGGTGAACCTCAGGGACGCCCAATGGAAGACCCTAAAGCTGGCCCATCGGAAGTCCCTTCGGCGCTGCGTCGGCCTCCCAAGAGTCTCCCCAGTGGCCAGCACCCTGACGGAAACTGGAAGCGGGCCCATCCAGCGGCTCGCCACGCAGACAGCGCTGCGACATCACTTGGTCGCGGACATGCTGCAAGAAGACCCACCCCCAGCGGCCACCATCTTCTGCGACTCCCGGCCGGCGCTACTTCGCCTGAGGGAGACATCTGCACCTCGGGGGCGAGGTGGCCACCTCGAGATGTCCCTGGTTGCCAAGCTGCGCGACCTGCAGGGACAAGGCTGCAACCCCCGACTGCAGTGGCTTCCTGCCCACGTCGGTATACCGGTGAACGAGGCTGCAGACGATTTAGCCAAAGCAGCCCACCACTCCCCAACGGCCCCAGTTTCCGCGTCCCTGGTGCGCTATGATGTTGCCAGGGGCGTCATCAGGCATGAGGTGGCCGCCCGCCACCCCTGCAAACGAGTGGCCACCGGCGAGGCCCGCGGCTCCTTCCCACCAGAGGGATACCCCAGACTGAGCGGTCCCTCCTCATCCGGCTCCTCACCGGCTGCTACAACACAGCAGCACGCCTCCACAGGCAGGGCCGCAAGGCCACGCCCACCTGTGCCCACTTCCCCGACCCCGAGACACTGGATCACTTCCTCTGCTCCTGCCCTGCGTACGCTGGTGCCCGGAACAAACTGGTGTCTGGGTACCGGCGGCTGGGGCTACCATCAAGCACCGCAGAGGACATCCTGCGTCCTAGGGGGCCCTTCATGCTGCACCAGGAGGCCCTCAGGCTGCTCCGCTCGTACCTCGACGAGTCAGGCCTCAACACCCGCCCATGAACTGTAAAACCAGATCCCACCGGCCATCCACCGGTCCTCTTGTGTGCGTGGCTGTGTGAGTGGTGTGTGTGTAAATAGGCTGTAGGTAACCTGAGAGCGTATGTATATAGTCTGTACATAGCCTTTTATACATAGTCTGTACTCTCACTCGTTCTTCCCCCGGCGAGACCTGTGGCCTCTACCGACAGGAAAACTTCGCCCTGTAAATATTTTCATATTAATAAACACTTTCTCTCTCTCCTGGGGCACCCCGGAGCGGACGTCTCGAGGAGTGTTGGTCGCCCCGCCGACCCTCACCTGCAGTGTCCGGTCACGCAGGAATGCCCAGATGTAGCCTCCGAGGCGCCCCACAATGCCCATGCCGTCCAAGGCCTCCAGGATGGCCCCATGGGCGACCGTGTCGAATCAGCGGGCCAAAAAGACCGCTGAATGTGTATTAGCGTCGTTCCTCGCCTTTTAAACATATTCGGGGCCGAAAAACTGTTTATCTGAGTAACGGTGGCCTTTTGGTAGGGCTGCGGGGAAGTTAGGCAACCTTGTCCTCTCTGAGGTCTGGAAACCTTAGGACCGCTACAGGGGTCCAAGAACTACATTTCCGTATTTTCTACATAAAATCAGATTTTATATCTAGGTAGCCCTTGTTCGAGCGGTCACAGCAAGTGGTTGTACGTTTTTCTGCTCCCAGGGGTTGTCGAGTTCTTAAAATTTTAGCGATCTTACCAGTGTCACCCCGGGGCGCCTCTGTACTCGTAGCTCGGTATGGGCAAGGTGGTTGCGACGTAGTACTGAACTTATTTAGAGTTCTTTCCCCTTCGTAGCTCAATGTCCGATGTTGCGGAAGGTCTGCTTTAGTTTTTCGAACAATCTTTTGACCCGCCCTAACATATAGTGTCCTTTTTTTCTGAATGTAGTCCCGTGGCTGGGCTGGTTAGGCACGCGGCTACTGCGGTTTGTTTACATAGCGTATCCCCAAGTGCTGGTCTTCTTTCGGCCTTTCGTTCTTTCTAAGTGCCTGCCCGATGAAGCGTAAGGGTTGTTTAACCTGTTTCAATTGTTTTGGGGGGACTCACTTGTTAACATTCCTATGAGAATTACTACTTGATGACCCACGAACTTCAAAACCAGCGTGCGCCAATACTAACTGCTTTACAAATACATATCAATGTTCACAACGGCGTAGTTTGCTTGTTTTAGAGATACGGGGTATTTCAGTGAACACTTTCAAAAATTCCTGAAGTTAGACTTTTCAAGAAAAATAGGAATTCTCATAAGGAACAAGCTGTCAGGTTCGGCGGACGTCAGCAGTTATGAGAAACATGCGAATTACATAGTTAATTAACTAAAACGGTCTAATGAACTTTTTAATTAGCAAAGTTTGACGGTTATTGCCAATGGCGAGTTTGTAGCCATGGAGACAACAATAACCGATCAGTTTTTAAAGCAAAAAAAATGCACTCTGTAGAGCCCTGCAGCCCGCCAAAATCAAGTATTTTTCCCCCATGAAACCGAAACGCAGCGCACATGGTGCGCCAGTAGTCTAGTGCAAACGCAACATCCGCTGATGACGTGTTGCAGTGACTGTGTCGCCCAATTCAAGAAGGCTCTGGAGATTCCCCATGCTAGGGAATCAGCTGATATCAACGCCATCACCTCCTGTATTTTTTCAATGATCAATACTCACCTTATACTACGGCTAGCGTTATCTTTTCTTTCGTTAGTAGGCGCAAGAAAGACTCTAGCCATTGCCCACAACAAGGTCGCCCGTTTCGGGAGCCCTAGTGGGCGTTGGCGACAGTTTTGCTTTTTTTTTTTTTTATATAGTCTCAACCACATCTGCCGTGGCTACCAGACGTGCAAGATGTGAAACGTCACCATCCGTTTATTTTTTTGTTAGGTTTATCTGCTGTTCGTTTATAATCGCTGCGTGTTAGAAATAACATCAGACAAAGGAAAGGTTTGTTTGCTGGGCAAGGAGGGCTTTCGCGGCTGTGGCTGCATGCTGAGGCTTCCTAGCTAGGGAAAAGTGCTCTTACATTTCGAATTGGCCTCCACATTCATTCAAACACGTCACCAGCCGACGTTGCGTTCGCTCTTTGAGCGAAAAAATGACACCACCTTCCCGAGAGGGAACCCTGAGTTGATCCGAAGCATCTCGGAGGTTCCGAAACTTTCACGAGATTGGGTATCCAAATAACAAAAAATGACGAAACTCCGGACGGCGCAGCGTGGCTCAACCGAAACAGCAACTGAGGGAGCGGTGCGCGGACCGGGTTTATTATATAGAGCAGATGGAGTGGAGAGGAAGAGATAAGAGAGGAGACGCGCATGCGCGCTTATCGCGCAGCTGCGGTGATGAGTAGCGCGCGCGGTATTGCACAGTTGGCGTGGAGAGGGGGAGAGGAGGAGCAGTGCGCGCGCTATCGCGCAGCTGGCGTAGAGAGAGGGAGAGGAGGAAAAGTGCGCGCGCTATCGCACAGCTGGTGGGGAGAGGGGGAGAGGTGCGGACGGATGGACGGACGGACGACGGACGACGGACGACGGACGATTTACGACGAACGACGGACGACGGAGCCGAGAGCAAGAGATGCTTTGCACCCAAAAAGACGGCAGGTTTCCTCGCGCTACAGGGCTTTAAACACCGACTTTTTCGTTGTTTTAAAAACTGATATGAAATCGTCTTCTCCGGTGCTACAAAATCACCATTGACAATAACCACCAAACTCCGCTAATTCAGAAGTTCATCAGTAGAGTTTAATTACCCACCTGACTAATGTGCACATCCTTGATACTATCTGGCGTCCGCTACAGCTAGCAATCTCCTTCTGAAGATGGTGTCTTTTTTTCTCGAAGAGCCTATTTTCAAGAATTTTTGAAAGTGTTCGTTGAAACACCCTGTATGTGAAACAGCTAGCGATAGTGAAAACTGAATAAACCAAAATACGTCTCTTGTTTACTTTTTATCTCAGTAAAGAGGTAATATATATGTCTAAAAGCAAACTAGTCCATTAGGAATATTTTCATGAATTTGTAAAACGCTTCTTATCGGTACCCGACGCTTTTTAAGCCCGTGAGCCAGGAATTAGTAAGTCCCATAGGGATGTAAAAGGCTGTTCAACAATGGATCATATTCACATGATCAATAAGGTGATAGAGAAGTGCGCTGAGTATACTGAACCCCTATATATAGCCTTCATAGATTATGAGAAAGCATTTGCCTCGGTCGAAACCTCAGCAGTCATTCAGGCATTACGGAACCAGGGGATAGATGACCATTATGTAAGAATACTAGAGGATATCTACAATGGGTCCACAGCTACCATTATCCTCCATAAAGAGAGCAGTATAATACCTATAAGGAAGGGCGTCAGGCAAGGAGACACAATCTCTCCAATGTTATTCACAGCATGTTTACAAGAAGTATTCAGAACATTTGATTGGGAGCAGGTGGGAGTAAGGGTTAATGGAGAATACCTCAGTAATCTGAGATTTGCTGATGACGTTGCCTTGCTAAGTAACTCGGGGGACCAATTGCAAAGCATGCTTACTGCACTAGACAAACAGAGTAGAACCGTGTGCTTGAAAATTAATATGCAGAAAACCAAAGTAATGGTCAATGGCCTCGGGACAGTACAGCGGTTTGAGGTAGGTGGCGAGGAAGTGGAAGTGGTAAGCGAATATATCTACTTAGGCCAAGTTGTGACACCGGATCCCAGCCATGAGGGAGAGGTAATTACAAGGATAAGAATGGAGTGGAGTTCATACGGCAGACATTCTCAGCTAATGAATGGCAGTCTACCATTGTTCCTGAAGAAGAATGTATATGACAGCTGCATCTTACCGGCACTCACCTACGGGGCAGAAACTTGGAGGCTCACTAAGAGAGTTCAACTTAAATTAAGAACGACTCAGCGGGCAATGGAGCGGAAGATGATAGGTGTAACATTAAGGGACAAGAAGAGAGCGGAGTGGGGCAGGGAACAAACGCGTGTTAAGGACATATTAGTAGAAATTAAGAAGAAGAAATACACGTGGGCAGGGCATGTAACGCAAAGGCAAGATAACCGTTGGTCATTAAGGGTAACGGAGTGGATCCCTAGAGAAGGCAAGCGTTGCAGGGGGCGGAAGAAAGTTAGATGGGCAGACGAGATCAAGAAGTTTGCGGGGATAAATTGGTCACAGTTGGCACAGGACCGAGGTAATTGGAGAATAATGGGAGAGGCCTTTGCCCTGCAGTGGGCGTAGATAGGCTGGTGATGATGATTATGGGGATGATAGGAATGTGATCAGGTGAGTCCTCCTTAAAGGCAACGCCAGGTGAGTAATGGCTTATTTTGCGGTTTCCCACCGGTGGCCCCGGCGATTAGGGCTAATGTGAGGGGCTGTTTATTAAAATTGATTTCGGACCAAACGTGGTTGCTATTTCGACATTTCCTTGTATGTAGCTGCCTGTCCGAGGCAGCGGATGTGTTTTAAGTGCAATGCACTTCTTAAGCGACCCTGAACCTGCGTCCACCGGCGATGTCCGCGCACGTGGAGATGGGCGCGCGCAGCCTGGCCGCTGACATGGCACATACCCACGTGGGGGATTGGCCAGGAATCTCCTCGTCTTCCTTGGCAACGGGGGGAGATGGGCGCGCGCTGCCTGGCCGCTGACATGGCACATACCCACGTGGGGGATTGGCCAAGAATCGGGCGTGAGAAGGGCTAATGCACCTGCTTAAAGGAGTACTGACACGAAATTTCAAAGCTGAGATCCGCTCTAGCAAGTACACCGACAACACAAATAGGTGTCTGTGAATAAATGCATCTTTCTTTCTTTGTAGTTGTGTGTGTGTGTGTGATCTCTCTTTCGCGAACATTACCGAACCGCACAAATTCAACTCGTGCATTCGCACTTTCACATTCTTCCCCTCGGGGAAATGCGGGGAATTTTTTTGAAACTACTTCAACTGTTCACAGCCCCCCCCCCCCCGGGTATTCAATTACTCGCTTACTCTACAACTTGGCGCCGACGGCTTGCCGAATAGTGCTGTGACTGCGGTTTGTTTATATTTGGGCTTTCTGCTGTACCTCTACCAAAAATTCGCCTAGGGAGATGATTTAACTTGCCAAACTATCGGAACGGCCCCGCCATAACGCGAGTACGACCCTTAAGGGCCCAGCCTGTCGCGAAAGTAAGCTATAGATATGTTTTATTTGTCTTGACACCTATCTCGACGCGGCCACCCCCATGCCGAAAAAATGAAACGTTTATATCTGCTGCTATATTGACGCTACGAGGTTAAATTTCGTATAAAGGTGCTCTACAACGTTATGAAGAAGTGCAAAAGGATTAGAATATGTATGGCAGGTTTCCTCACGACACGTGACCGGTTAATCATGGATGGACGCGTACCCGCCGCGGTGGCTCAGTGGCTAAGGCGTTGCGCTGCTGAGCACGAGGTCGCGGGTTCGATTCCCGGCCGCGGCGGCCGCTTTTCTGATGGAGGCGAAAAGCAGAAACGCCAGTGTGCACGAGCTTTCGGCGCACGATAAGGATCCCCAGGTGGTCAAAATTAATCCGGAGCCCTCCACTACGGCGCGCCTCATCGCCTGCGTTGCGTCGGCGCGTTAAACCCCAGAATCAATCAATCGGATGGACGCGTGGAGTAAAGCCGCAACGTTGGCGAAACGTGCTCCGCCGAGGCGCTAAGTTTGTTATCGCTGGCGAGAGAGCCGATACTTCGGCAATCTGGAACATGGGTTGAATAGAGTTTCTTAGTCAGTATACTAGAGAGGAAACTGCGCCTGGAAATCCATGTCGGCGTGGGGCGATTATGGCCTTATGGGAAGAACACAGCTGCTGGCTCGGCATGTTTATCGGATTCTTAAGCGTGTTCGTGGGTTTTCTTTCTTCAATACACATTGCTATGTCTGGGAAGTAGCCGCTGTGGCTGAAATGGTCACAACTCGCTCCGCTTCTGTCGCTTTGCTTGGAAACTCGAAATTCGCTCTGTTAGTTCACGCTAAGACAACTGTGCTTCATTGTATGCAAGTGGGAGGACTAGTGCTGGCTAGCGGCCATCAGAACATCATTACACAAGTACAAACCCACAATGTAAACATAGTTTGTGGTAAGAAGAGTCCGCTTCCCGGTTCTTTTCTGCAGTAGCAGTACATGTGTTAACAGGGCCTGGACAGCTTGACTGAGCGGGTAATTTGCCACCGCGAAGCACATATTCCGACACGAAAACACGAACGAAAACACCGTGAAGGCGATGTTTTCGTACGTACATGCCTACAACCTTTCTGAGCTTCTCAAGCAATTTATTATTTGAAATGTTTGCAAAATGAGATTGTATCAAAATTTTATATTGTTAACTACCAGCTTGCTCTGCAGAATATTAGGCGTAATTGTTCAGCCAGAATTTCACTAAAAAGAACGACCTTTTTTTTTTACTTCTTTAGCTTAAAACAGCGTGTTTCATTTTATAATTACATAATTACACACCATTATTTGGGTTTTTGTGGCACTGTATTTAAATTTCCTGCCACAAAAACGTTTCAATCCAAGCCAATAATGAACTAAGGCGAGCTCTAATGGCGGCCCATGTCGACACAGACGGCGTTGATGTGAGCCGCAGACCCTAGTGCCAGATTCCTCTCTAGTGTACATAGTAAGAATCTCTATGATCGGTTGCTTTGGCGACCAGGCACAAGCCGCTCTCGAATTCAGTTACGGTCGGGTGATCCCGGTTAATCTCGGGGCCCCACCTTACGACATCTTGGCGAAACAGTCGTCCTACTCACTCTCATTGTGCACCGGGCGATTCCTTTGGCATTGAAAAAATACTGGAGCCGATGACACGACCTGCGCGTAATCTCTCTTCTGCACTCAACGAACTCGCTTGCCGCGCTGACTGTCTTAATATCTGCTGTTTTCCACTAGCGATAAGAGAATGGAACAATGTGAGCCGATCAATCCCTAGGGACACGTCGCTGAGCACATTTCTAGAACTTGTCGAGAAACAAATACAATTTAAGTTTATATAGCTCTATTCAGCATATAGCGCTATACGTATTGTAAACTGTGGTCATCATCTGACTCTTTGGGTTGACGGTACACTGGTATTATGATATATCAGTTTTGTACAGTTCGATTTTTCTATATTTCTCTCAGTTGGTTTTAAAAAAGAAAACAATTGTTAAACTTTCTCAACTAGGAAAGCTGTGTGACTGTTTTAGTAATTATTGTACACCATTCATTTCATGTCACAGAGAGAGAGAGAGAGAGAGCTCTTTATTAGAAGAAAGCCGAGAGGTCTGCTGGCATGTATTCGCCTACATGCTACTCTGTGGTGATGGGGCGAAGGGAATAAAGGCCCTAGAGGAAGCAGGGGGAAACAGGGGGAAAAATGCTAGGTCGAAAATAAGGTAACATGGTGTGTTACGTGGGTTACGCAAAAGTCCAGGTGGTCTCACGAGAGGAGGATATATAGTTCTACATGGTCTCTGCAACGTCGATGTCGCGTAAATAATCAAACACTGCATCTAATACTTTTCACTAGGATGATGGGGATGACCATGGTCCAAGGAGAGCTTTCAATGATACAAGTCTGTTGCCTCAACGGAGCACTTACGAACTCCCACCGACATCGTCTCGGTCAAACCACAAACGCGTATTGTGATAACTGGGGTTTGCCAGAAACTTTTGCACACATCTTATTGAATTGTCCGGCATACAGCCAGGAAAGGAACCACCTCTTCAAGATCGAGTGCCTTCATGTCAAGGTCTAATATGCACAAGCTGGTGGCTGAAACTTTTCCGTTAGAATACCTTTTTATTATGCGCTGCATTGCTATAAATTTTACGATTGACTCATGTTCTGTGATGCTTTTTTATGCTTAATTGTACTTTTGTTGCCCACGTGTCATTATCTCTCATGAGATTGGCAGCATCTCTAAATAAAAAAAATAAATAAGAAAAAAGTAAGGCTTAACCGGACACGCCCTTAGTATAGCACGTTCCTGCCAACACTGCTTGAAAGGTGTAGAGATCAGTGTCCCGAAGAGCGAGTGCTTCAGTCGCATTATAGACTGACAACGTAGACCCCGCTCAGCAGGTGCTCCGGCGGTACGACTGATGCCGCGATCATCGGCACTAATGCAAGTGTGTCCGAGGAAAGCGTGGGCAATCTGTTGACCTGCGCGTTCATGCGCTGTTGCGAGGGGTAAGCGTGCCATGGCAGTTTCCTGTTGCGTTGAGTTAATGTTCCGCGCAAAGGTTTTTGGCTTTTCTACCAGCAATTTTGACGCGTCCCAATCAAGAGTGGTCAGCTGATGCGTCGGTGGTTTCAACAAAAGCAAGTACTACTGTCAGTTTCCGAGCCGTTACAAATGGGACTATTTAAACAGTTCAGAGTGAATGGGGATCTGTGACCCCACGAAACGAGCGCCCGTGAAGATAGGGCCGAAACTTAGAATGGGTGCCAAAAGACAGAACAGTACTCCTTTTGGGTAGCGGAATAGTTCGGTTGCGCCTTGGTAGGTGAAATACTCGCGTAAGCTGTGCACGCGTGCCGGGGCGAGTAGTTCGGTACGTACACTATCGGCGTTCACCATTTCACTTTTACGAGGTGGCAACATGACTAGCAGGTATATTTCAGCATACATTTTCCCAAAATTATAACTTTTCCGGGAGGAACTCCTGGTCACCTAACAAAAGCCATGACTTTTCAAGGGTGAACACGGCCTGCAGAGCCCTCTTTAATAACGTGGTCGCCATTCAAACATTGAGCTATTGACATGAAATCAAATGCGTCAGATAACGCGGAGTATCGATATTTAGTTTCGAATAGACCCCGGCAAAACAAGCTTTTTCGAAGTTCGGAATGAGGCGCCTAACAGCTGAGTTTCATCGGAGTCTGCTGGTGGATGTGAATTGCGGTCGAATTGCTCGGTGCCCCGGAAGTTTCCAAAAGGTGCTGATAATCTACTTACGCCAGACTGGCCACTACACACAACAGTGGTCGAGCCCCCGTTTTTGCGCTGACAAACCATTCGTCAAATTGAATGTCGACACGAGTGGTGAACTACTTCAGGCAAACGGTGGGAGGTATTTTTCTCGCAACAGCTGCTTACCTTTAGTGAGAGCGTCCATTTTCTCAGCCTCCGTTTTGTTGCGTTGAACAAGCATCAATGGCCGAACACCCGTGACCGGAGCTTTTGTATCTGAACTTGTCTGCACCATTATTCCGTTCCTCCCTCTCTATAGGGCTTGAACTTGCCATTTGAGGAGTATTCTTTACGTGTCTTGCGTTGTATACTCAACTTCATGTGTCTGACGACGGCCGTTTAATGGATTTGGTTCTGAGATTCTCAAAACTAGGGCTGCACTGATTAGCGCTGTAGGAGCCAGCTTGGCATTTTGCGCTAAGAAATCCGCTAGGTTTGGTGCTACATCACCAAGGAGAAACTGAACGTGTATACTTGTGCATTTTATTGACGTACTGTCGCTTTGTTCACTTACCATAGGGAGTTAAAGTGCCCTTCTTATGGTAATGTTAAGCGACTTGAAGGTCTGTCTGCTCGCTTGCTGCACGCGTAAAGTACAAAGATGCACAAAGATGCACACAGATGTGACAGCCTGAAGTTAGCACGCCACAGGCTGCGAGCAAATGGTGCCGGTTCAGGTTTCGCTACGTGTCAAGACCGCGAGAACACATGCAAAACTGAAACTAAAACCTTGAAAACGCAGGGCGCCTGCCAGCGTGTGCAATCGATGGCGCACGAGGTCGGCTCACCATTCTAAACTATTTTCAACTATATCTCGCCAGTTGGGACTGCTCTCGCTGTAGAACTGGGAAAACCACTTGCGGAAAGACACAATCAAGCGGTCTTCTTTAACCAACGCTGGTTGCTTCAGGTAAGTCTTGCGGTTCCAAACTGCTATGTCCCGTTCCACCTGAAAGCAAGAAATAAGTTGCCGTCATCATAGGCTACCAACAAAGGCATAACCACATGAGATTTCTGCGAGCGAAGCGACACGCGGCAGCGACGAGAGTGGTGCGTCGAAAAGGCCCTTTCTCGCTGACGTTTATCGCAACGCTTGAACACTCGCAATGGTTGAAGCGATTGCTAATGTGAACAACTCTTGTGGGACCCAACTACCAGGTAGGCAGTTTGTCCGCGGCGAGAGCGCAGTTTCGTCTGCTCGCAAACAAACGTACCGGAGCACGCATCGTGGATATGAGCCTTCTGGGTCCAGCTTCTCGTTGGGAGTTTTGCCACTCGACCACGCCTCCGTGCACACGACTAGGAGCTGCGACCGATTAACTTTCAACGACTTCTTTTACGACGAGTAAAATTCATACGCTGCCACGTTTTCTGCTTGGCTGGGCTAATCAATTCATTGTAATGAAACCGCTGAGTGTGTGTCTGTGCGCGTCCCCGGCGGGTACGCGGGCGCGACGCTGGAATTTTGCAATGGGAAGCAAGCGACAACAGTTTAAAGACGCGCTGGCTCAAACGTTTTTTTATTTATTCTTATAACGCGAGGTTATCCACATTTATATACACTGGCAAATATTTGCAACATTAGGCGGGAGCCTAGTGCACGCTGAACAAAACGCGTGTCGGCATTATTCGTGTCGCCAGCTTAGTCGCCAGCGGCTGTCCCTGCCAAGGGGTTGCATGGGCGAGCAGAAAGTAGGACGATGGCAACTTCTCCAAACGTCGCTTTGTCGTCTCGATGACCAAAATCACTTCGTGTGGCTAGCTCTTAAGAATAGTGGTTAAAGGAGTAGTAAACAAAAATAATCTTCAAAGATGTGAGGCCACACGTGTACGCGCCGAAATTTATGCTGTGCTCCAACTACAAGAATTTTCGTTCCGAATGTGAATATTCGAGGAATCTGTCGGCTCCCAAGGGATAGATGCCCTGTAGTAAAGAAGCCAGCCTAGTAGCTGCCGTATAACAACAAGCTGGGAGACGCCGTTTAGAAGGCATTGCTCGGTGTGGTTGCGTCCGTGTATGTCTTCTCAGATCTTCTGTCGTCTTGCGTGGAATTCTACACGTGTTATTATTTGCCGCCCCAACATTTTCCACTACCCGCGGCCGCTGCTCGGTATACGGAGTTGTGAGCCTCACCATGTGGCGAAAGCCGAGCGCGTTGAGGCGCCGAATGAGCCACGGCATCCGAGGCTCCGGGTAGAAGCGGTGCACAAGGCGCACACGGAAGGGCGCCAGCGGCGTCAGCGACTGGACGATGAGGCAGTCCCCGTGCCGGGTGTACAGGCGCATCAGCACGAGAGCGGGCCCCACTTGAAGCACTTCCACTCGGTGCTTGAGGAACTCCGGGCACACGCCCAGCACCGACACGCAGGACGCCACGTCCACAGAGGCCGTGTGGCCACGCGGCGTCCAGTTGGCCTGCGAGAAGGGGTTGAAGGCACGCTTGAACACGTCAGACTACGCGTTTATGTGGCGAAAGGGAAGTGGGACACTGTTTCGAACTGCAGGAGTCGAGTCCCTCAGGACGTTCACGTATTGTACGTTCTTTGGCGTCAGTTTGTATATTACATCGCTAGAAGAAAATGGTGGCCGAATTCACACACAGTAATAATTCAATGACAACGTTGTAGCATAGCATTTTCTTGCAACTGAGGCCCACAACACAGGCACTGAAATAAGGATGCCAGAACTGAAACCACAGCTCTCGTCGAGAGGCATCTGCTCAAGATGGGGGATGTGAATTGAGGCTGATAAGGGGTGCTAGATGAGCTCACGTATGTTGGATTTTCGTATGAAACCCCTTAGCGCCACCCATACGGATGTGCGGTATCCTGGTAGCCCCTCAGAAATGGTCGATCCGAACACTTAGAGAGTCTGGAGGAGATTACGCGATTTGTTCATGATGTAAGTGTCTTAGAAGGTTGACTTATCAAAATGGTCGCATTCAGGGTTGCACTGCTTGCATCCATCGGTGCGATTGAGGCCCAACGTATCTGGATTTGTGAATCGTGGAGGACTGGTGCTCTCTCCAACTGAGGAAATGCTTACGCCAGTGCGTGTGCAGAGAAAGCAGATGCTGTCCCGTTGGTTACATTCGGCAGGAAGGGGGGTATTGTAGGTTTTTGTTACATAAAGTGACGTTTACCAGCTCCAAGACGCGGCGACGTCCCTCCACCACAACTTTACTTCGCCCTTTATACCACCCTCCGAAATGATATAGTGTTTTAGCATAGCGGGTAGCGTAGGCTATATACGCTGGCGTTAGTGGGAACCGTGACTCGACTGCGCATGCGCGAGCTCGTTCCGAACGCTAATTTGGCAGTTTGCTAGCGAGCTAGCGTAGTTACGGGGTGTGTCATGGCCGCCAGCTGAGCCCATCTGCGCCGCTTGCGGCCTCGTTGTCAGCATAGAAAGGCGACACTTGGCGCATATGTTTGAAAAGAAATGAAGTACGCGAATTTCGTGGTTGAAAAATATGTAACAATGACACTTCACCCGCAAAAAAAAAAAAGAAAATCGTCCCCGAGGAGATCCGAAATACCGACCTCCAAAACATGAAGCATGAATTTAACCTCTCTCTCAGCTTCCCCGCATGATTTCACGAAAAATGCGGCATTCGAAGCTAGGTCGTCAGTGCATACATATTGATGAGGCTAGTCTTTGCCGTGTTTGATGCCGGTGATACCGCTTATTCCTTATGCACGAATCTGGCAGACGACAACCCTCTTGCTGATAATAGAAATTATGCCGTCCGATCGTTTTCATTTACCGTAATAAGAGGTATCTTGTCCGCCCTTTCTCTCCGAAACGAACCATGGCACCCACGAAACGGAGGAGATCGCCACACGAATGACATTTATTTTGTGTGATGGCTTTCGAGCAGAAATAGCATGGTTGAATTTATGTTTAGGCAGCCGATTACCGTTAGAGAAAAGAAAATTGGATTGTTTTGGGGGGTGTGTGGTAATGAAAGAGTACTCACGGGCGTCGTACGATAATCAAAGTTCTATATTTGACCAGTTTTTTTTTCTTTCTTGTGGCGTATTGTTGCCAGACCATACTCTGCACAAGTATACAGTGTTTTTTTTATATCGAGAACTATACAAAAAAGGGAAAACTTTGTTTCTACGGTTGTCATTACGGTGTGCTTTCATAGGAAATAGGACAGGCGTGTCCGGTCGACATCTTTAATTTGACGAAAATTTTACATGTAGCTCCTTGCGAATAGGGGAAAACATATCTGATGTTATTTTGCAGACAACGATTTTGCCTGTCTAAAAATAACCCCGAAGCAAGCTCGGGTCCCAGGTGGGTTGAACTAATCGTTCGAAATTCCAAACTTGTAGCCCTGTACATCCCAAAATATTGTAGCTATTGTCGCAGTTTTTGCTGTGGTGACTTTGCATACTTTCAAATGAACTGACATACTAATTTTTGGTTTTTGCATAATATTTGTTTGAATAAGACATTACAAACTTCACACATTTTCAAAAACTGCCAAAATGTTGGGCCCTGTTTCTGATCACCTAGACAAGCGAGAGGGTTCAAATACTTTTGTATGATTCCTCCATTCATTCTCATTTTTCACGCCAATTTTAGTTTTTGTAGAAAAATCTGAAAAAT
This sequence comes from Haemaphysalis longicornis, assembly GCF_048455015.1. Taxonomy (NCBI): domain Eukaryota; kingdom Metazoa; phylum Arthropoda; class Arachnida; order Ixodida; family Ixodidae; genus Haemaphysalis; species Haemaphysalis longicornis. The sequence continues at coordinate 226,856,796 of NW_027526203.1, read as the reverse complement.
GCGATGCATTGCAGGTAAGTCGTGCATTTTCCTCTAATTGGAAGACCGATACAAAAAAAAAAGGGCATCTTCGGCTTCTTTTAAACTTTCACAAATCAAAGCCCAAGTTATTTTCTCTCAGAAGCTTTAAAAATACATTGCACTATCTTGTAGTTTTGTTGGAAAAAAGCACGCAATATGACCCTGTAGCTGCGTTGGGCGACATACTAGAGCGACATACCGGACAGAAACGTCTATCCCATCTCTCGGGAAAACAGCCTAAGGCAGCAGGTTCGCGATCGTGTTCGGCAGGCTATCAGAATCACGCGTACTTTACTCTTTGCAACCACGTTTTCCTCAAACGACATCTGATTTACAATAAGTTTATTTAGCCAAAGTGGGTGCGCGCCAAGCGTACGTCTTTCAGGCCCCTTTGCCCTCCAAGGCTGATAAGGCGGCCATCCGCCTTCCTGTATACGCTACGCGCAGAACGATTCCCGCTAGGCTAAAACATGATTTTTGTCCCGTGCAGCCTGATAGGCAATGGCCGTGATAAGAAAACACGAGAAATAATCGAGGCTGTGTAAATTCATTGGATTCAAGACAACCTTACCAGGATGCCTTGTGTCGCGCTATCGTGAAGTAATTGGGATATCTGTCTGATCGTTAATGAGAGAAGATCAGGAACTTCTAGTGTACTTGTTATGTCTGTTTTGATGGTATGTGTATTCCCCCGTTTCAAAAAAAAAAAAAAAAAACGGGGTATTCCCCCGCTGTTAGTCAGCGCGATGCCTGCGTCCATTCTCTATGTCCTGTTGCTGTGCGCTGTGCATGAAGAACGGCGGAAGAGATAATGTGCCCGCGCTTGCTTGCCCAGTCGGGCCACGGCACCCGCAGTCGGGGCACGACACCCGCTAAGGCTAGCGTAGCGTACGCTGCCTGCTATGCTCAATGATTGATTGATTGATTTTGGGGTTTAACGTGCCGACGCAACGCAGGCGATGAGGCGCGCCGTAGTGGAGGGCTCCGGATTAATTTTGACCATGTGTGGACCTTTAACGTGCACCGAAATCTCGTACACACGGGCGTTTTTGCTTTTCGACACCATCAGAAAAGGGGCCGCCGCGGCCGGCTGCACGTGCTCAGCAGCGCAACGCCCTAGCCACTGAGCCGCCGCGGTGGGTCGCTATGCTCAAACACTATTTTGTATACCATTGAAATGGCCCGCTGCTGTACAAGTTCCTTATCATTAACCTTCCTGATGCCACACTACACATGTTCTTAAGGAGGAAGGTTCCCTGCTCCTTTAATGGTGCAAAGTTCACTTCGTAATGGGTTTTGTTGTGGGCGCCACGATGCCCCCGCAGGCTGAGGCGCAGGTCGAGCCGGAAGGCGGCACTGAACGCGCCGATGACCCTCACGCTCCAACGCGCATCTAACCTTAGCCCGGCATCCACGAGACGACGAGGAGAGGCGATAAAACAGCAAACCAAAGGAGCTGCTATCCGACGGCCCGACTAATCAACGGCGAAGATGTCGTGGCATTGGAGAAATGGAAGAATAGATCATTTGCATCGATGCTGAAACAAGTGACTGCACATACGCGCAGCCGGACACCATCTTCTCATACCCAGTGGAAAGTGTACATCGCGGTACACTGTTAGCTCGGGTACATACCCTGATTGGTTCATTCTTGCCCAGCTGCTCCTGCGACGCAATACTAGCGTGGACATTGACCGGCAATGTACAATAATTCATCTCCCGGCCAAGGCAATAAGTCTCCGAAGCGGGGACCCATAAGGCGTACTGCTCTAAGGCTCTCTGATTATTACGCCACCCTCCCTATCCTTCCAAGCCTGACGATAAAAACAGGGGGTTTCAACACGCCGAAGCTACAACAATACTATAAGGCGTGCCGCAGTAGAGAGCTTAGGATTAGTTTCGACAATCTGGGGATCTTTAACATGCGCATAAATCTCGATACACGGACGTATTTGATTTTGCGCCTCCATTTGGCAAGCGGCTGCCCCGGCCGGAAATCGAACCCGCGTCCTCCGGCTCAGTAGCACAACGCCTTAGCCACTTAGCCACCGCGGCCGGTGCAAGTATGACGATTAACGCGAACTGTTCAGGTGCTCTCAGTAACACCGACGGTATCGTAGAAAGTCACCATATCTGGCTTCTCAACCACGGTGTATCCGTCGCAAGTAAGATTGTGCACTTGAAACGAGGAAAAACTCTGTTGTTCTCCCGAAATTCACTGAAGGACATCATTTCTGATCCGTCAAGTGTTTCTAATAAGTTAACTAAGCCAGGGAAGACAAAGTTCACTAAGCTACCGATTTCTTCCACGTGAATGCTACCCTACAAAAAGAAAAACAGGATAAATTGAGGGCCTTGTCATGCGTATGTCGCTATTGCTTATGGTCGACCAAAAAGGTTTGGCAGGCAACTCTTGCGAGGCACCAGAACATTAGAACAAGAAGCCGACCTACCCGACACTAATTCTGGAACTACGCTGGAAATAATTCGGCATCAGGTTAAACCCGTGTTCACCGAGGACATTACGTCATCACCAATCATAGAACATCCATTGCACATCACACATCGATGAGAAAGCCGGTGGCCTGGCCCTGTGGTGCGCTTTAAAAAACAAATGCGGCGCATTATGGTCCTACGGGGACTTTCCAAGAGTGAACAAAATCACAAAAAAGGTGGGCCGAAATTCCCTATTAGGGAATTGCCATACTGTGCGGAGCATTCATAGTTTAATCGTCAGAACAGTCACACATGGTATTTTATTGCGTGTTTATTATGTGTTGTGTTGCCATCACTCGCGACAACGTGGTGCAGAATCTTTATTTTTTATCTTTTTATCTTCATTTATCTGATCCCTCTTCGACGCCGTTTCGAAACCACGTTTGTATTCATTTTCGAAAAAAAAAAACAGTCCGGTGGAAATTCAAGATATGTACGCTGTAATTTTTGTTTACATTCTGTGTCAGACATAACACCGCCCAAGGCTATTTGTGCTCTAGGCCATGTCGGCGTGCATGAACCGTGGCATCAGTGGTAGTACTTTAAAGATATTTGGACGATATATACATTCTCCTCAGACTCGGTAATAAAGGGCAACTGCAGCGAAAATTTGCCTGCCCGAAATTCTGTTTCAACGTAAGGTACACACAACTAGACCATACCATGTGTGACCTAATTTTAGACTCCACACGCACGCAGTATTTTTGTTAAAACCGTTTGAAAACATGCCGCTCCAGCCGACGCATCCCTAGTAAAGTATTGCCGCAATTGGTCGCCACCCCGGCGAACTTCCGGATGGGACTAGAGTCGCGACTCCCGTGCTGCCATCGTATCTCCTCAGTAGCCCTTTTATGTGCGGCCTCACGCGAGTGAGCACCGTAATTCATGCCTCTTGCATGAACAATTGCTTTCACGGGTTTCCGTAATGCGAGAAGCTGAAGAAGCTGTGGGTTGGCGAGACAAAAAGAGCAAATTCGAACAGGATGGCAAATTCGAGTGTGTACGTTAGTTGCACAACGGCTAATTTCGTAGTTTCGACTGCGGCAACGGGCCCTAGGTCCACTCTACGAGCACGCGAAACGCAGTACGGCCTACGCGAGACGATACGCAGTTGACGCGACTGGTCGGTGCGTTGAAGCGCGGACGAGTACGGCGGCTGTGCGGCGCACGGCAAGCTCGCGGCCGGGCGGCTTCTACGAGTACGCAATGCGCAAGAACGGCCGACGCGAGACGATATGCTGTTGTCGCGGCCGGTCGGAGCCCGAACGAGTACAGCAGCTGTTCGACGCACTGCACGATCGCGCCGGTTGGCTCTTCGAGAGTGCGATCCACGAGTATAGCTGACGCGAAGCGTTACGCTATTGCCACTGTTGTCGCGACCGGTCGGGCTGCGAACAAGTACAGCAGCTACGCGAAGCAATGAAAGGAATTGATTCAGTTGAAACAACTTCGTCAATAATAAATAAAAACTTGCCGCTGTTGGCAATATTTCGCTCAGCGATTTGGAAAAGGGGATCACATTTGGCAGAACGGGTAATAACAAGGTTCGCAATTTTGAGTTCTTTCGTCGCTGCATGGCTTTAAATTTATATCGGCGGGCCTCATTATCTAAACATTCGGCGCAGGCAGCCTGCTAACAGGAACAAAACTGCCCGTGCAAACAAACATAATAAGAAAATTCTGGATTTGAACTGTGATAATATGAGCTGAGACCGAATTCTTACAAGCCACCCTCATGTTTCCGCGCTTTCCTACCACGGTAGCTTGTTTTTGTTTTCTCCTGTCACAAGCGCAGGCCGGTTCGATCAGCACAGCCATTATGTTCTGTGCCAACGCCCATCTAGCGCTCAACACTGCATTTTGTGTACCTATTTTCTAGCTCTCAATTTCACCACTACGCCTCGCGATGCCTGTGTTTACCTTTCACCGGACGACTATAGGCGCGTCTCAACCGATCACAATGAAGCAATGATAGTTGCACGGACTTCTCAACCCCTTTTCACGCATGTTCTGAATTTTTGAAGAAACGGACGACTGGAAACATACCAAATGCTTGCCGTCTTCTGCAGGCTGTCATCGGCGAATCCGCCGGCCACACCCCCTCGATTCCCAAGTCTAATGTCATTTCCGGCCGGCCGTAATGGCCGCCCTTTTTTTCCAGCTTCGGTTTGGAATAGAGCATTTTTGATCTTCGTTTAGAATGCAGCGACGCAAGTTTTTGCTTCCAAATTTTGCACGTAGCACCTTTTAGAGTAATACTACCGGAGAGCAGTCTTAAGGCGCCTAAAATTTCGTTGCAGTTGTCCTTTAACGAACTCACATAAATGCCAGTTTTTGAGTCCTAGGAAAAACCAGCATCACGAAAAGCTAGATAAATGAACCTTCAAAGCCGCAGGTTATTAGACAAAGTATGCCACACATTGAAACAATTCGGGCCCAAACTTTCTAGAGGGCATTGCCATATACTGCGTAGCATTCATAGTTGAATCGCTTTCGCCGCGCCTTTTCACTCTAAGAAAAAAGGGTAGAAAAAGGGAGGAAAATACGGGTTTTCTCCCCCTACCCGGCGAGTTTCTCCCTTTAGCTCATTACACGTAGCGCCCTCTGTACGGCATCTACCAAACACGGACACGGGGAGCCACGGCCGGACTGGAGCAGCGGCGAGCGCGCACTGCGCGCCCGCCGCTCCTCCAGCCCGGCCGTGGGGGAGCATACGCGTTCTCCCCTGTCGTCTGCGACCTGCCGTCGGCGCCGCCGCCGATAACGAAACCGTTCTTCGTTGCACAACGGCTTTCGGCAATCGTGCGTACGCGATTATTCTGTGCAGCATCGCCCCTACAATGTGGTACTTCCTTGTCCGCTCACTGTTTTTTTTTTTTTTTATCACCGTGTTCTCGCCACACAAACGCACGATTCTCCATCCGTGTGTTTCGCGCACATGCTGTGGTAGCCGCTGCATGTGTGCTGGGAGCGACTCGCCGGCGCCCAGTTCAACGTTACCACCGCATTTGTGGACGCTTTGTACTCACTCCCAAGGGTAAAAGTGGGCAGCGATTATACTAAACTGCCCCTTTCTTCATCAACAAACACGGACAGCAGCATATTGATGCATCAGTGACCAACAACAAGAGGACCCCTGCGGTAGCGTTTCGGCTGGCGTCTCTGAATGGTTGCCATACCAGTGGTGCGCTCTTCGCTAAAAGAGGGAAAGCAAGGCAACCCAAACATACGCACCATACTATTTCGTTACACGTTTTTTTTTTCTTTGAGCTATTCTACTACTTACAAAACCTGAAACTAATAAAAGGTTGCAATTTTACGAGTTACATTTGACGAAACAACTAAACACACTGAGTCTCACGCATTGCTGTGGGTTATTCGAAACAAACAACAAGCTCAGTGTTCCTGTTTGCACGCTCTGCAATCAGTGGTATAAATACTTTGTGGCCGTTTAAGGTGTAGTTGTGCCTTGTGCTTTGTAGTTGGGTCAGGCCAATGCTACTTTTTCTAGTTTCGGTTCTATTATTGCGCGCCTAGGGGCAGTGGCGCTGGGGAAACACTCCTCCTCTCATTTTTTTTTTTTTCGCTTCTCTCCGGCGCGCTGGGGGCGCGCATGCGCGATAACGGTCACACCACAGTGCCACAGTTGCTGCTTCCGCACGGCGAGCAGCGAGGCCGGCGTGCCGGCGCGCGTCTCATGTAGTGGGCGATTTCTCGTATGTGCTCCCTCGGACATTACGGTGCTACAAAAGGGACGCCAAGAACACCAGGATGAATCGTAACGCGAAGACTCTGAGTGCTGTTAGCAAAAGGTGAGAACGTCGTTCGTATGCCGTACGTGAAGCTGAGCTGAAGGATGGGACTTGTGTTGTGCGTGTGCTGTGCTTGAAGACAGACAACCTTGTCTGTGTTGTATTGGTCATCGGTGTTTCTCGCCGCACGTCGCGTTCGCGCACGTAACGCGAATAAAGTGTTCAAGTGATATTCGAGCTGGCGTCGTTACTGCTCAAGCGGCGTGGCTTCGTGCCGGTGGAGCGAGGCCGGCGAGGCCAGGCTGGTCCGTTGGAGGCAGCGGGTGGCGGCGGCGGTTGCCGGGCTGGAATGGGGGGGACACTGGGAGGGGGGAAGGAATCCAACCGGCATGAGAGGGGAGAGCGTTACCTCTCCCCCACGCAAGCTGCGCCGCCCTCGCATTGTTGCCATGACAATTATAACGCCTGCAAGGCCAACATGGCGGTGGCGTTGCTAGGGCAACAACAACGCAGTAATGTTTCCCCAAGCTCACCAGGGGAGAATATGCCGCATGAGTCGCAATTAGCCCGGACGCTGGGTTGAAGGCTAAGAGTCCGCCTCCTGGTTGTGTTTTGTGCTTTGCGGACACGTAAAAGTGTACTATGTGTTGTGCAATGTGTATGCATACGTGTATTGTGATTGCGCTGTTGTCTATTGCATGTATTGGCGTTGACAATGCCTTCAACGAAGTGTATGTTGCTGTGTTGTGCTATGTTTCTTCACAATTTGTGCCCGCCAGCCTGCGACCTGTGTAATATTGCCATATATACGTTAGCCACAGAGGAAACGCCTTGATGTAAGCGCCCACTGATAGTGATGCTTAGTAGCTGCCCCTCCTCCTCCCCAACTGTTTTTTTGCGTCATCTATCGGTCATTTTTAAACGTTTACCATTCGAGCTCGCTAGATGGCGAGCAGTGTCGTCTCTTTGCCCGGATGGGTGCGGCGGATCCTTTTTTTGAGCCGCCTGCGCCGCCTTTGCGCTGAAGTGCACGATTGCAGACGATCTGCGTTGTGATGCATTGGTTGTCGGAAGGTAAGGCGACTAACAACAACTAGTCGTTCTCTAACGGCCGCATTGGATGTTTGTGATCTCGTGAGTCGGTGAACGGCAGGATTACAAGCGTTTGGGAAATAAAGGCAGCATTTTGAATGCAATCGTTATGACTTCTGCCCTGTTTACAGCGGCGCGTTCGCGCTAAACGCGTAGACGGAGCGCTTAGCGGGGCAGATGCAAGTCGCGCATATACGATTGGCGTCATGGCTTGCTAACCGCAGTTCTGGTGCGCGGTATGTAATGTTTTGGGTATATTAGGCGCATTTTAAGCGCACACAACCACAGTACCTACCTATTTGTACTTGCTCGATCCTCAAACCGATCAGCTCGCTAGGCCTTTCTCGCATAACAAGCATTGCTCGGGTACCGCCGCCAAAGGAGGAACGCTCCTCCATTAGCTCACGAAAGGGGGAAACCTTCCTCCATTCGTAGGAAGAGAAACGCGATCCTCCCTGTTAAAGGGAGAATCTTTCTACCTTTTAGGGAGCAATATATGATACATTACTGTTTCACCCCTAAGGGAGAAACTACCACACCTTTTTTCTTAGAGTGCGGTGTAAGCCTTGTATGTTCGGTGTAATTAAGGTGGTAGTACACCACCCTCTATCTGGCTGCGCGGGCCAGTCTTGTACAGAAGTACTCGGCATAAAGCCCTCATTTCATCGCCTTCCTTGTTTATACAGCTTCCTAATTACTGGAATCCACAATTTCGTGAATCTCGTAAGTGCGCAGTAACAATCAATATATTTCGCTACATAATTCCAGCTTTACATTTCTATTGACACAGATCTGGTTTGGCGTCCGCGCCTTAACGCCCTTTCAGCAACATCCCAGAAACTACTGACCACTTTTAAGCGTCGCAGCTTTTCCTCAATGCGACGCACGAATCTCGGCTCCACCTTCCGCTTTCAGTATCTGCTATTCTTTCCCTTGGTGCTTTTAAACTAAGATTTTGACATATATGATGACAGCCCGGTTCAAGCTGGATCTGCCTATCTATTTTCTTCTATACTTCACCGTAATAGTCACGTATTTCCCAGTAATAGTCAACAAAATAAATTTGTTATTTTATTTATTTTGCAAAGGGGTTTATTGGAAGGAAGACAGAGTCCGCTAGACAGAGATCAAGAGGCAAAACCGTCCAAGGTGAACCAGCCAGAGGATTCGACTCGAGCCGCGCGATCAGGCACCGGTGATGACAGCCGTTGATCCGTGGTACATGCTCATTCGGGGATTGACCGGTGGGTGAAGAGGGATTGGACGGCGAGAGCACTTCAAGCAATCTCCATTACAATTGCCCCCGGTGAAGCAGGAGCCATCCTGGCGACTTACGGCGATGAAACGACTGCGGGGTCGTAGTAGGGCTTCAAGCGACTGACGTGGACGGTTTCGCTGCCACGACAGCGAAGGTCTGTAGAGGGCGTCAGTGGTTCTACTGTATAGTTCACGGGAGAAGTACGTACACTTGAGGACACGGTAGGGGCCGTGATATTTCGAAAGCAGTTTGGAGGATAGACCCGGTGTTGTAGCGGGTACCCACAGCCACACAAGGTCGCCAGCACGAAAGGAAGATGAGGCGTGGTCGTTGTCGTGAAGATGCTTCTGGCGACCCTGGTCATTTGTTGTCAGTGAGCGGGCGAGCTGGCGGCACTCTTCGGCTTGTCGAGTTAAGTCCGAAATAGGGTGGCACTCAGACGAATCGGGGCTGTACAGTAGTATTGTATCCATCGTGCAAGACGGCTCGCACCCATAGAGGAGAAAAAATGGTGAAAAGCTAGTAGTGGTCTGTGCGGCGGTGTTGTAAGCAAACGTTACAAAAGGTAGCACCACATCCCAATTTGAATGATCACGAGCGGCGTACATGGTGAGCATGTCTCCGAGTGTGCGGTTGAATCTCTCGGTCAGGCCGTTCGTCTGTGGGTGGTATGCGGACGTAGTGCGGTGAACAATTCTGCACTGAGCGAGTAGGGATTCAACAACCTCAGAGAGGAATACGCGCCCTCTGTCGCTGAGTAATTCGCGGGGTGCACCATGCCGCAAGACAAGGGACCGCAAGACGAACCCAGCAACATCACGCGCCGTAGCGGCTGGCAGCGCTGCGGTTTCGGCGTAGCGGGTTAGGTAGTCGACCGCAACAATAATCCATCTGTTGCCGGAAGGAGTGCATGGCAAGGGGCCGTACAGGTCGATGCCGACACGATCGTAAGGACGATGGGGACATGACAAAGGCTGCAGAGGGCCGGCTGGTTGCGGTGCAGGCGTCTTGCGGCGCTGACAGTCAGTGCAAGCACGAATGTATTTGCGCACGAAGCTGTACATTCCACGCCAATAGTATCGTTGGCGGAGGCGAGTGTACGTTTTAAGAAGTCCAGCGTGAGCGGTTTGGGGATCAGCATGGTAAGCAGCGCATACATCCGCACGTAAACTGCGCGGAATCACAAGAAGCCACTTCCGACCATCGGGCATATAATTGCGGCGATAGAGAAGGTGGTCATCCCGTATGGCGAAGTGGGCGGCTTGGCGTCGAAGAGCCCTGGGCCGCGTAGGAGTCGGTGTAGTGGAGAGAAACTCGATGATCTTCGCAATCCATGGATCACTGCGCTGCCGGGAAGCTATGTCGGTGAAGGTCAATGACGCTACGAGCGTATCGGTTCCCGCAAGACGTTCCGGGTTACCAGGCAGCGGAGAGCGAGACAGTGCATCCGAATCAGAGTGCTTGCGGCCGGATCTATAAACAACTCGAATATCATACTCCTGCAGGCGGAGCGCCCAACGAGCAAGACGTCCCATAGGGTCTTTGAGGGACGACAGCCAGCACAGCGAGTGATGGTCGGTTACCACGTCAAAAGGGTGGCCGTAGAGATAGGGTCGAAATTTGGAAAGAGCCCAGACGATGGCAAGGCATTCCTTCTCGGTAACCGAATAGTTTTGTTCAGCTTTTGTAAGAGTCCGGCTAGCGTACGCGACGACGTACTCTTCGTAGTTAGGCTTGCGTTGAGCGAGCACCGCACCGAGTCCTGCGCCGCTGGCATCAGTATGGACTTCAGTAGGGGCGTTCGGATCGTAGTGCCGCAGTATGGGTGGCGAAATCAACAGACGCCGCAAGGTTGTAAACGCTTGATCGCACTCCTTGGACCACGAGGACAGGCAATTGTCACCACCGAGGAGCTTGGTCAGTGGCGCAATGATAGACGCAAAATTTCGTACAAAGCGCCGAAAGTACGAGCACAGCCCAATGAAGCTGCGGAGGGCTTTCATTGACGTCGGTTTGGGAAAGTCGGCGACAGCACGGAGCTTTTCGGGATCTGGTAGGATGCCATCCTTTGACACGACATGGCCGAGAATAGTCAATGTGCGAGCACCAAAGCGACACTTTTTAAGGTTCAGTTGGAGCCCTGCAGCAGTTAGGCATGTCAATATTTGGTGCAGGCGGGTCAGGTGAGTCTGGAAATCCGAAGAAAACACGACGACATCGTCTAGGTAACAGAGACATGTCCGCCATTTGAGACCACGCAAGATGTTATCCATCATTCTTTCGAACGTGGCGGGCGCGTTGCACAGGCCAAACGGCATTACATTAAACTCATATAGGCCGTCTGGCGTGACAAAAGCTGTTTTTGGTCGATCAGACTCAGAAACCGGGACCTGCCAATAACCGGAGCGCAAATCAAGGCTGGAGAAGTATTCAGCACCGTGCAAACAATCAAGGGCATCATCTATTCGAGGCAGGGGATAAACGTCTTTCCGGGTGATCTTGTTAAGGCGGCGATAGTCAACACAGAATCGGAGGGACCCATCTTTTTTCGTTACTAGGACCACAGGCGACGACCAGGGGCTTTGAGAAGGTCGGATGACGCCACGTCGGAGCATATCATCAACATGTTCACTAATCACGCCACGTTCCGATGCCGACACCCTATATGGTCGCTGTCGCAACGGCATGTGGGTACCTGTGTCAATGTGATGGGCGACCGTGGATGTTCTGCCCAAAGGAGCTTGCTTGCAGTCAAAGGAAGACTGAAACTTCCTAAGAAGAGCCAGAAGGTCTTTGCGTTGCGGGGGGTATAAATCGGAAGCGATGGACTTCTGGAAGATGTCGTCAGAGGTGGGCGTATCGGTGGGACCAATCGCGTTCAGCGAATGTAGCTGCTGTGAAGGTGCGTTGTCGGAAACGTCGAGGCTGAAGACGGATTCGACAGGTTCAATATTGCCGACAGTTTCCCCACGAAGCAAGCTGAAAGGGCGGGTCGTCTGGTTGCAAACAAACATCGCTGTGCGGCCAGATAGGAGTGTCAGCACAGCAAACGGAAGCGGCAAACCCTTGCGAGCAACGAAAACGTTTGATGGCGTAAATAAAACAGGTCCATCCGCCAGAGTACTGCCGGAAAGGGCGACGAGAACTGAGCTTTGCGGCGGGATATCCACGTCTTCGTCTACGGCCAGCTTTTCTCCGTTAGTAGAGGAATCGTTCGGGGTCGGAGCGTCATTTTGCGAACAGAATTCCACTTCGGCGCGGGCGCAGTCAATTACGGCGTTCTGGTTCGACAAAAAGTCCCACCCAAGAATAACGTCGTGTGAGCACATGGGCAAGACGGCGAACTCAATCGTGTAGAGATTATTTTGAATGCCGACCCGAGCAGTACACGCAGCCAAAGGGGCAACATGTTCTGAGCTTGCAGTTTGGAGAGAAAGTCCCAGAAGTGGCGTCGTAACTTTCTTCAGCGACCGACACAGTTTAGCACTTATGACCGACACGGCTGCTCCGGTATCAACAAGCGCCAGCGCAGGTACTCCATCTATTAACACGTCAATTACATTTTCCGGAGGTAGGTGAGGGCTTCGGTATTTCGACGGGTACGCAGTTCGTGCCTCAGGAACTGCGCGAATCAGTTTCCCTCTGGAGTGGGGGCGGAGTGGCGGCGCATGGGGGATAGGGAGCGGCGACGGGGTGACGGTGATCGGCGGCCTTCGAAGATCTGACGGTCGGCGGAAAACGAGGTTGGAGGTGGTCCTGAGGACACGTTATGATGTGGTGGTCGTGCGGCGTAGGCGGACGTCTGGGGCACACGAGGAGATGAAGCGACACGGCGGCAGTAACGGGCAACGTGACCGGGGCAGCAGCAAGAAAAACATATAGGCCGGTTGTCGGGAGTGCGCCAGGGATTACCGTACGGCACAGCTGGTGGCCTGGTCGGTGGAAACTGGGGAGCGGGCTGCAAAGTGGGAGGTGCCACTGCTGGTATCGCTGGCAGAAACGACCGGAAAGATGGGTGCACTGACTGCGCGAGACAGTCGGCGTACGTCATTGGCATGACTGCTGGAGCTGCAGCGACTGTAGCTGTGAGCGGCGCCGCGACTGTAGCTGCCACCTGCGGAACGGCCAGGGGTGCGACCGCTGCGGTAGCGACGTTAGCAGGCGGGAGTGCCTCGGCAACTTGTTCGCGAATGGTCGCCTGCAGAGCAGAAGGCAGGCTGGACGAAGCCCGCTCAGTAAACGGTACCAGCGATAGCTGACGTGCTACCTCCTCGCGGACAAATTCTTTGATTTTCGCCTCGAGCTGCAATTGGTTCGAAGAGAACGTGAGGCTCGAGAGAGATTCCGTGGTCGGCAATGAATGGCGAACCAAGGCCCTTTGCCGGCGCAGTTCCTCAAAACTTTGGCACAGGCCAATCACCTCAGTCACGGATCGATGGTTCTTGGACACAAGCATGTGGAACGTGTCGTCGTCCACTCCTTTCATGATGTGTTTGATTTTGTCATCATCGGACATGAACGAGTTGACGCGCCGACAAAGATCCACAACGTCTTCAATGTAACTGGTGAAGTTCTCACCCGGTAGTTGCGCCCGTGTACGCAGGCGTTGTTCAGCGTGCAGTTTCCGTACGGCGGGTCGATCAAAGTCACGAGTTAAGTTGTTCTTGAAGTCAGCCCAGGTCTTCATGGTCGCTGCGTTGTTGTTATACCACAAGATCGCGGGTTTTTCGAGGGAAAATGGGACGTTGTGCAGCTTGGTAGCGTCGTCCCATTTGTTGTAAGCGCTAACTCGCTCGTAAGAAGAAAACCAATCTTCAACGTCATAGTCACCTTTACCGCTGAAAAACGGCGGGTCGCGCTGACGTTGCGTTCATCTGCGGTCATCTGCGCCATCATCGGTCATCTGCGCCCCAGCGCAGATGACCGATGGCACCTGTGGAGGCGGTTGGTCGGCAGCGGCCATGGGTGTGACGGGCATTGGTAGCTTCCGGCTGCGGAGTTCCAGGCTGTACGACGGTTTACCTCAAACCCCGGCTCCTCCACCAATTGCAAAGGGGTTTATTGGAAGGAAGACAGAGTCCGCTAGACAGGGATCAAGAGGCAAAACCATCCAAGGTGAACCAGCCAGAGGATTCGACTCGAGCCGCGCGATCAGGCACCGGTGATGACAGCCGTTGATCCGTGGTACATGCTCATTCGGGGATTGACCGGTGGGTGAAGAGGGATTGGACGGCGAGAGCACTTCAAGCAATCTCCATTACAATTTGTTTGATTGATTGTGTGTTTGTTTCTATAATTCATTTTATTCTCTCTCTCTCTCTCTCCCTCTCTCTCTCTGAAGATTCTTTTAATAAAATAACCTGCCCTAAGTGCATTTTTAATTCAAAGAACGTACTATATGCTAACCTTGTGTTTTGACTTTAACGGGCCCAAGGTTTTCTTCATGGTGAACAATGCCACGTATGAGCCCGCCGCTCTTTGCAAAGTTGCTTGCCTGCATATACTTTGTTTTCATCCCTAATGCTGTGGTGCAAGTGTGCTTTTCAGCGGTCTTGTCGCCAAGAGCTGAAGTCGGTTTCAGTAATGCGACGCGAAAAAAAAGACGGCAGAAAAGTGACGCCGAGAAATTGACTGCAAAAAAAACCTACGAATGGTCCACCAAGACATTTTTCGCATATCAAAACTTTCCAGCATGGCCGTAGGTGTAAGGGATTTTGAAAGCACCGCATAATAATTGCTCTTCGCGCTTACAAACCTATTAAATCAGTCCCGTGAAAAAAGAGAAAAAAAAAACCACACAGGCTGTGTAACAGAACTTCTACTTCGAGACTTAAGTAATTAATACGAGAACACACTTCGCCTTTGCCCAGAAATAGGCTTCCAAAATGCAGTTGTGTAAGCGATAGATAAGGGTGGATTATCACGCATCACTGCTGACGGCATCTGGAATGTGCGCCCCGAAGCAATGAAATACCGCTAGCTGAACAGGTCGAACACCAAGTGTCGCGTCCCGTTACTTCCACTGGGCGCCTCGTTCACTGGCGTTCGCTGCGTAGATAGTTTCACTGACGTTCGCTGCGTAGACAGATGACGTCATATTGGCGTCAGCTGTGCCAAACAGCGGTGCTGTGGCTCTCAAACCCCACGTGCATCCACGCTTGTGCCCATGCATAACTCTGCCGCAAGGAGCAACAGCTCATCTCTTGGCGACGCTCAAATTAGAGCCTTTGTCGTGGAAACTAACCTTGCAGCAGTGACACGTCTTCCCTCCTAATAGCACCAAAACAACTTTGTATTTGATTGAAGCAGCATTTACGAGGAGCTTGGTGCCTGGTCCACCGGAACGAAGTTTGCGGCTGCTCCTCGTGGCTGTCAAGCAGCGCTGCTACACGGAAGCGGCCGGGCTAGACAACATGTTTAATGGCGGGATAACAGCGGCTGATTACCGCCGCGGGCTCTAAGGTCACGGAAAGACGCTGAAAGAACAACTCCGCGCAGCAATTTACAGACTTGCTCCCCTCGTGCCTTGTCCACCTCTGCCTAATTCGCTCAAACGAGAGAAGAGAGACGCCCACAGAATTAGAATGACCGTCCGCGGTCTCTGAGTGGCTAACGAGTCTGGCTGTTGAGCCCGAAGTCGCGTGCTCGGTCCCGGCCGCAGTGGCTGGTGCTTTCGTGGAGGCAAAAGCCACGTGTCGAGATTTAGGCCGAGAGTTTTGCTAAGACGTTATAAGGGGCGGGGCCTAGGTGGCGTAAATTATTTTGTAGTCCCCCACTATGCCTATTTCACAGCCAAGATGTAGTTTCGGGGACGGGAAGGGAAGAGGTTTCGAGCAGGAAAGGAACGATGGCGTGCGGAATTGAAATCCGTATTCAGCGCACATGCAATAGCCATTATGGCTGAATGCCTATCGCGGCTGTCGCAATGAGGGGGAAAAGGGGAAGTGCCAGAATTTTCGGTAAATAATAAATGCAGAGTTTTGACCCCAGTTCACCGCCATATCCGGCGGAATGTCTCGCGTGGCTGCCGGACGGATGGTGCAAGGTGGTGATAGGGAGAAAAGCAACTGCAGCCAGAAGGACGCGCTTAGCCAGTGAATTCAATCGCGGCAGGCAGACTGAGGGGAAAATAATGGCGTGACCTACGATTTGGCAGACATTTGGGGCCACATTTACGTGTGTTTTCTCAGCATGCGGATGTCCTTATGCATCTGAACTCTACGCAGAGATGGCTCCTGCGCCATCTGCGCGTCGGACACTGGAAACTAAATGTCTTGCAAAGAAAAGCCAAGGTTTGCCCAGACGGCCTCCTTGGAAGCGGTGGAAACATTACGGGAGTTGGTGAAGCCACGCAAGGCAGTGCGAATAGCGTTCTACGCATGTTTCGGGAAGAACACGTGATCGGCGGCTTGCCGGATTGAAAGAGGCCGATTCATTGGCTAACTCAGGGACAACGCCGTAGCCGCATCCTCTGTTTCGCTGGACACTTGTGAGTCAATGGATAACTCGGCACGTAATGTATCCTCACTCAGCACTGCGTCCCACATGATGAAAAATCCTTCTCAACCACGAAGATAATGTCATTTCTTTTGCTGGGGCGGCGTCTTTGTACACTACCTGAACAATTTCGGTAATACACAATTTCGCTGTGGTTAGGGCGACGCGTATAGGGGCTTAGAGTATTTCTAAAACCGAATTTGAGTACGAAATCGGAAACCATATCAGCATTTTAAAGACAAGACTTCAAACGTAAAAATAAAAACTAAACTCTTCTGTATTTTCAGAAACCAGGTATACTATACCCCTTGAGACATCCGTGGTGGTCAGCTAAATTATTTCACTTCTTCCTGGAGCAAGGAAACCTAAGGCCAAAGAGCGCCAAAACAATTCGTTTGTGGTCTTCGTATCACATCAGCTGACGAAGCGTTTAATTGTGTCACTGTGATGTGCTTTAAGGCCCAGTGTATGGGTGTATGAATTCCTCTATATAAAAAAAGCAAGACGATCGTCATGGTAAATGACAATAGCAATAGTTGGTGGGGATGGAGCAGTGACCCATGCTACTTTGTCTAGCAGGGCAATGACGGTCCCGATGGATACGAGCGTGCCGTCAGTGCTACTATCCTGTCTTTGTAGGTATGACGGGGCAGAGGAGGCTTGAGGGGCACAAGATGAATTTCAAAAGTCCTGTTTTTTCAAGGTAGATTAGAAGACGTTGTGTCGAAAACATCTGTTCATCTGCAACAAGCAGTAAAGGATGAAAAGAAATTCGATGCGTATGAAGTTCACGGAAGGGCAGGCGTTTTGCATTGTCCAAACCCGTACGTCCAAAATTTCCATTGTCCAAAATTTTTAACACTGGCAGCCAATCGGTGCACGTGTCACATGTGAGCGATAAGCCCCGTTTATAACGTGGGAGTGGGTGACGTTCGTGGGACCTGCATAAGGTAGTTTCGCTATATCTATTTGTTCGTCTGCACAACGCTGCCTGTATAACATTCCCTGTCGTGTCAGATGAAAATGGTGAAAGAGCCACTATCCTGTTGCCGTCTCCTGTCCTTTAGCGCTCTCTAGCCTGCACATGTGCTTCGGTCTCAGGCAGCGTCGCTTCGAGAAAACTGCGTCAAACAATTTACGGAATTTGTCCACGTTTTGCGATGTGGTGATCCCACGCTTCCCTGTATTTCTCCGTGGTTGCTTGTCAAGCTCGAGCAGTGACGTAAGGCATAGGGTACCTCAATGCACGCGCGTCGCCAAGGCGGCACCGCTGCCATCGACGCACCCTGGGACACACGCTTGCCCGGTACACACCACGGATAAGCAGCCGAACTAGGCGTCCCTACTGGTTCCATAGGAAAGCGGGTCACGCGGCCGGCAATAGGTCTCTAAAAGTAAGAACCTACTTGAGGTTTTAGCACGTGCGGTTTGTTGTGCATGTCTTATTTGATTGTTCCTGCCAGCATTTGCTAAGTTCCTTCCGTATGTGTAGCCTCTAGTTCTGGTAGGGAACCTGCTCGAAGATTAACGAAGTGCGTAATCCAGCTAGAGCCGGTTTCTCGTCGGCGATTTCATTTTCCGAATGCCGCTGTTTCTGAAAGCCCAGCACACTATAGCCATTTTATTTGAGGCATAAGCAAACAACATGAAATTGATAATACCCTTTAGGACTATTTTTATTTCGTTTACAATATACGCCCTTAGACAGTAATTAAAGCATAATTTTTTGTTGTATTTTGGTATTTATAATTCGTTGCACAGCGATCGGAATTTTGCGCGGCTCTGCTGTGAAAATACTGGAATTCGTGTTCATTTTTTTGTAGGAATAGAATTGGAGCCATGTACAGCTCATGATACAGCAGATAAAAACTTACAGGTGTCTGTGTAAAAAGAAGCGCACGGTGCTTATCCTATAGGTGTGAAAAATGCTCTAAGATCATTTCCCATTGCGCATGCTTTTGTCATTTTTTTCAAAAGCACATGTCCCTGGCGACAAGTCCCAAGAAGCCACACGGTCCCCTGCTACGTATATCATGCTCGTGTCTTTGCCCGGGAACCTGAAGTTCTTCCTTTCAATGCTGACTCGAAGAGAGAATTACATTGGAATTGATGTCCAATTTAATAACAAATTCCTGGCTGAAGTACCTCTGGTGATGCGATTTTTTCGGGGGTGATCCTCCGTTTATATTCCCTTTAAAGCATACATCAAGGTCCCATAGGTGCGCTGGTGCTCTAAGCCCAGTAATCACACTGGACATACAAGCTTCAGACAGGGCTCGTCCGGAAAGCTCCAGACGTAAGGCGGAGCACTAAATGCAGCATTGGATCCAAGATTTTTAAATTAGGTTTAGTGGCGGACCCATGCACTACATCCACGTAATCCAAGCTCGACCCCACGCCCAAGGCAATAGAACAGCTCAAAGCCACTTCGCCCGGCTAAAATGTGTAAGTACGCACGCAGACAAGAGAAAGATGAGCGAACATAAGCATGCATTGTGCCTGGAAAACTGTGACTGATCCAGACCACTTCCGAAGGCTTAGCTGCGTAGTGTAAGCGTGGCGTTACAGGGAAGTTTAAATACAGAGAATTCAGGAATGGCTCTCAGTAGCGTCATGGCGCACTGTATCCTTAATTCCTGGCGTGACGGAGCATGCACTAGTGTATGGCGTCAATGGCCTCCTTGCCTGCCACGAATGGTTGACCAGTCGGCCCCACCACGAGTCTCCCAGTGTGCGCTTGAACTGTTCAGTGGTGAGGAAACACGAGGCCTTGTGAACGTGATTGAAGTGGCCCAGGTCGGCCCCGTTCTCGGCGATGTCCTGCATGTGGGCCTCGACCACGTGCTCGAACCGGTGCTCCTGTCTCCATGAGCCACGCTCCACTTCGGGCACGTCCGGCAACTGCCACGATGGTGACGCGCCGTCCGCATGGTACCACACGAACACCAGGCCGAGGACCTCGCGAGACTCCCACTTCTTGGCGCGGATAAATTCGGGAACTGAAATGAAACAGCGCAGTAGCAAATGTGGGGCCCCGTTCTGGTAAGTTGTGCCCACAGCAGCTTTCCTGAGCGGACGAACAGCGATGCGAAACCGCTAAGCTGCGAAAACTGCTGGCATGACGTCTGCACGTCACCACTGCCCAGCGAAAGGGAAACCTTAGGCATAATTGAGGCGAAAAATACGGACGTAAACGAGAGAACCAGTGTTCTTTTATGATTACATGTTGAATGCGATTTTACAGTAGCAAAAAAAAAAAAGAAAGCGTGCGTTAAAATCGGCGTCGAAGAGAGGGAAAATAAAAGCGAGCACAAAAACAAACGATGTCAACTCAAGCTGTTTTACCTCAACAAAAACAACAGATAAATTATGGCATACACTTCAGACTGCCTTAGGGTGGGATTGCGAAAGCTTTACATTTTATTTCAAGCTCTGTGATCCTCTACGTGAAATGGGAGTTCTGTCGGGGTTATGTTCTCTTCCGTTGCAACAATATCTTCGTCACAGGAGGAATACATGTCTGGCGCGTAATCTTCGCGTCATAACGGTTGCAGTGGTGTCTGCTGGTGGTCGTTCTAGCTGCATTTAGCACCTGCCTTCGGTGCTCGCTGCAGTGCCTGCACCTGCAGTGTGGAATTTTTGTATCCCCTTGTATCTTCTTCTAAGGTGTACTTCCATGGGCGACCACGTTTCACAGCCGAGGTAGACGCTTCAAAGTCCGCCACCTTAAGGACAGCAGAAACATACAATAATGTGTATTTATTTATTTGTTTATTTATTAGAATACCCTCAGGGCGCGTAGGGCATTGCAGAGGGGATGGGTACATTTCATGATACACAAAGTAATAAAGACAAGGAAAAAAAACAAAGAAAACAAAAAACTACCAGAAGCACAAATTACGAAAGCAACATAAATCAACTAAAAAAAGAATGTGTATGTAGTAAGAAATCAAGCAAATAAAACACAAGGCTAGATAATGGAAACTGGATATAGTTACAAAAAATGCTGAAAAATTGCAGTCTTGAACAACAAAGGGTCTGTTATCGTTACAACGGAAGAGGGGAGGTGGTTCCAATCGGCACATGTTTTCGGTAAGACGGCTGCTGAAAAGAATTTCGTGCGGCTAAACGGAATGGCAACCTTATACTGGTTATCAATGCTTGATGAGTACCCGCCGCGGTGGCTCAGTGGCTAAGGCGTTGCGCTGCTGAGCACGAGGTCGCGGTTTCGATTCCCGGCCGCGGCGGCCGCTGTTCTGATGGAGGCGAAAAGCAAAAACGCCCGTGTGTACGAGATTTCGGCGCACGATAAAGATCCCCAGGTGGTCAAAATTAATCCGGAGCCCTCCAGTACGGCGCGCCTCATCGCCTGCGTTGCGTCGGCGCGTTAAACCCCACAATCAATCAATCAATGCTTGATGAGTGTTGTGATGGTTTTGAAATGAAAAGATGTTGCCATGAGGTGGGCGAAGCTGTACGCATCAAGGGTCAGCCACGCGCCGACAGGTAATACAGTTATTCTGGGCAGAACTTAAAGGACGAAACACTGACGCACTGTTCTCCTCACATCAGTATATCAGCCGCTTCTAAAATGTCTCTATATGTTTGATTTTTCTTCCAGCCGATCCCCGGCCGAAACCGAGGCATGGCCGCACCGTTGGCAGTGGATGCTTAAGTGACCGCTAGCAACGTTAGAAGTAATGCCGGTGCGGTCACACAGCCTGTAATTTAGGTCCCGGCCAGCCCGCCTCGCATATCGCTTGTTGCGGAGGGCAAAGGGCCACCGAATAAACTTGTTACATACACTGCACAAATATTCGCGTGTGCTGCCTGTAAAATTCCTCCAGAGTCGTGGAAAAGACTTCTTTCACTGCAGAATTCTGACCATTGATATAGCGGCCGTTAAGGCATCCACTGCAGACGGTGCGGCGGGGTGCCTCAGTTTGAACAGTGCAATGTGATCGGCCGGCACAAGAATCAAACCACCATGGAGATTATAGAAGCGGCCGAAATCTCTTCACATCAGGAGAGCAGTGCGTCACTGTTTCGTTCTTAACCTTCTCACGGAAAGAACGGTATCATCTATCCGCACATAGCTGACACCGGCAGTGTACAAGTCAGCGTTCCACACGACAACATCTTTTTAAGGTTTCTGGAGTTCTTAGATTGTTTCACGATTACAGTGACTATAGTATCAGTATGCGGTGTCTCGAAATAAAAATAGCAGCACTCTCTGTCGTCGTCCCCTGATCGTTGCCCCCCTTCGTAAGTTTCCCCTTTCAACTAGGGCCTACGGCTTCAGTGAGAAAGAAAGGGGTGAGCAGAACACGAGGATGTCTACAAAAGAGAAATAGCAATGCGCTGGCCAGGGGGGCGAAAATTAAGCCGAGGCCGCTCTGCGTGCGAGGATTAGTTCAGGAGCGAGTTAACCACACGTCCGAACTTCTCGGCGAATGAGGAGAGCAGTGGGCCCGAGGATAGTCCTCTACGGCAGTAAAGAGGTAAATAACGATCGCGAAACGAAGTGACCGGGCAGAGGGGAGCCGTGGTCTAAACTTCTGGCTTTGCAACACTCCAAATAGGAGCCACCGGCGCAGCTCTGATTCCTTTTGCTCGCGCTATATTGAACTATAGAACTAGCGCTAATGGTACAGGGACCAGGGAGCTGGACAGCTTCTCTGCCTTCACTCCCTTGGCATTTACTACATCATTCCTGTGAGGAGGAGCAAATGCACCGGGTTTTCCGATCGCCTCCTGCGAAGTTTTGATGGGCTAAGCCCGAGAAGGGGCGTGACCTTCTGTAAAAGAAGGCATAGCCCAGTATGGTGTTGGAAGTAGGATTGCGCGCATTATAATGATAGTGAGGTGTATAAATGTCTGAATTTGCGGGCTTTTTTTTTCTCTCGTATACCTGTTAAAAGTAAGGTTGTAACCGTTTGCTGTACAACCCCTTTAAACAAAACATGGCTATAGAACCTCTTTGATACGCTACACAAAAAATACACAAAAATTATACTTCCTTCAACGCCCAAGGTAACGTTAGAGTAGTAAGGCGGCAGTATTCTATAGTGCGCTACGCGCTTTCAGTTGGCAGGAGAACGCTGCAGTTAAACAGCTGTAACCCACTATCTAGTACACGCAGTTTCAGACAGTGTACTACATTCGTCCCTGGAGATCACCTATAACGAAGACAAGCTTGATCTGATTCGGTAACACAGAAAATCAAGTGATATCAAGCCACCTCTTCCGCGGCGATTCCCGGCAACGGTGGCCGCTTTTCTCATGGAGGCGAAAAGCGAAAACGCCCGTGCGTATTTCGGCGCACTTTAAAGATCTCCGGGTGGTCAAAGTTAATCCGGAGCCCTTCACTACGGCGCGCCTCATCGCCTGTGTAGCGTCAGCGTGTTAAACGCCACAATAAATAAATAAATAAATAAATAAATAAATAAATAAATAAATAAATAAATAAATAAATAAATAAATAAATAAATAAATAAATAAATAAATGAATGAATGAATGAATGAATGAATAAATAAATAAATAAATAAATAAATAAATAAATAAATAAATAAATAAATAAATAAACCTTTTCCACGGTGGTGTAAACTTTGGAGAAACGGTTGTTTTATTGTAAAACGGTTGTAAAATAAGTTGTACTGAAAATTTTCTTGAACACATTGCCCCACGTTTCTGGAATCAGATTTACGTGTAGCCTTACTCGGTTTAACCCGCCGCGCTGCCTCAGTGGCTAAGGCGTTGTACTGCTGATTCCAGAGACCCGGGTTCGATTCCCGGCCGCGGTGACCGCTTTTGTGATGGAGGCGAAACGCCAGACAGTTACCGGCCTCTTTCCCCATCCCCCCCCCCCCCCCACCCCAACAATCACTTCCGCCTCCTCCCCGTGTGCTCGACATTTAAGCGAGCGTTAAAGATCCCCGGGTGGTCGAAATTAATGCGGAACCCTCAACTGAGGCGCGCCTCATGACCCAGGCGCAGCTTCGGTGTGTTAGACACCACAATCAATCAATCAATCAATCAATCAATCAATCAATCAATCAATCAATCAATCAATCAATCAATCAATCAATCAATCAATCAATCAATCAATCAATCAATCAATCAATCAATCAATCAATCAATCAATCAATCAATCAATCAGTCAATCAGTCAATCAATCAATCAATCAATCAATCAATCAATCAATCAATCAATCAAATCTTACTAATTTTAGATTAGAGTTAAGCTGAGTTTACCAATGGCCGCTGCTTCGCATCCATTACTCACTTGTTCGGGATGGTACACCACCATCTCGGCAGCCGCGACAAAAGTTCAATATGCAACAACCTGCAACGATATGCCGCAAGAATATTGGTGACAGTAATTCACAGCCTTGGAAAGCCGCTCGCGCCGAGGCCCCATCTTGACGCCTCCGCGAACGTGTACGCTCGCCTTAATCGTCCCTCTGCTCATTGCGACAAGTCCTGCTAATCGTGCCTCGGGATCTCGTTGCGCTGACCGCTTACATTACTTCGCCTCTCTCGGGCGTTACTCACAGGGACCTCCCCAGTTTCCTTTTTTTTTTTTGTTATTATGTCGTCGCGGCCGCAATTATGTCGGCGACCGTGTACGAGCCTCGTACGAAGCCGGCATGTGGGCAGCGGATGCACGCGGGGGGCTAAAATTGGCGTATAATTTGCTGCACGTGGGCCTGAATCCCACGTCACGAAAAATGAAATCTTTGTAAACACACGGGTCACTGTCTTCCGTGGATGCGCCTACACCATTTCAAAAGTAATTTTCCGCTTATGAAAGCAAAAGCTATCAAGGACTCCTAGCCCACGAAAGGGGACGTAAATACAAAACACAACCCAAAATATTTTAAATAACTTGCTTTTCCTAACTTATTTAACTTTATTTCAGCTCCGAAACATGCTGCTTTAACAAAACAATGAATAGAAATGTTGAAGAAATTTCTAATTTCCGGCTACATGACATCAGCAGGGACGTAATAGAGGGAACACCAATAACCATGCCTTCAGCGTTTTAAGCGTTACAAGAAAAAAATCATCCAATTTAATTTCTGCTACCTATTGTCACGGTATAAACGAAACTACTAGCGGAATGGTTTATTTACTCAGGCGAACTTGGGCCCACAAGCGAGCTGCGAACTTCTAGCCTTTGCCGAACTCTCGAGCTCCTCTTCCTTCTCTTCTTCTCCGGGTCCCTTTCTTCGTCGTCGTCGTCTCCACCAGCGGCTATCGGCTATCGTCCTCGTCGTTATCAGCGGCTATCCCCCAAGTTGGGTATGTGGAGAAACAAGAGCGGTTGGTGAATGCCTGCCCAGGGCATGGCGTCAAAGTTCAAACTCATTACCAGCCGTGGCACTACGGTGAAGGGCACTGCAAGGAGAAATTCGCTGAAGCACACCCAGCGTCGTAACACCGCGCATTGTCATTTGAAACTGGAGTAAACGGGCCAAGCCGAACCTGGGCTGTGAGGCACGAGCTAGTGGAGGGCTCTGGAATAATTTCGGCCACCTCGTAATCTTTAACATTCGCCGAAATCAGGACGCACGGACGTTTTCGTTTTTCATCTCCACGGGAAAAGTGGTCGCCGCGGTGGACGTCGAACGTGCATGCTCATGTCAGCGCAACGACTTTGTAATATAGTTAAAAATGCCATTTTTTTTCCTCTGAAGGATGTAATGTTTCAATAATGTACGTGGCCGCGCTTAGAATTCACCTAACCGAAGTAGGCGACTTTAAATATCACGATAAAGCCCACCCTCCTTGTTTGTACGTGTGTACACAAGCTTTAATTGGCCCAGCTTTACTTATACATACATACTCGCTCTTATTTTGGCAAATTCTTTGGAAGCCGTACTTTACAGGCTTAATATTTTCATATTTATTTCAAAAGACCGTGTCTATCAGATTTCTCAGCATTGTTTTTATTTGTGTGCAGTTCCTTTCTTTTTTCATTGCCCTTATTTTTACGCAGTCTTTTTCTCTACAATGGATTGACCTACAAAGATTCGTTTTTGACTTGCCTGAATTTTAAGTTGCGCACACCTTCTTTATTGCATTATTAAGACGAGGAATAACGCACACTGCGTGTCTTTTCCCGCCGAAATTACTCCGTGCGTGGCGGCGGGGTTTCTCCAATCCACAAATTGTACTTTCCAGAAAGGTTTGCCCTGTAGCTCAGTCCATCTTTTAAGCGTAAGCACAGGAAGCTCAAGCCACACGGATCTGTTTGTCGGGATGGGCGAAGCCTCCACAGTGGTACGCCCCTTCTGCGCTGTGGGGCAGCGTGACGCCACATCCAGAGCGCCGAAGCGCGGGCCTTGTAGCGAAAGCATGCAGTGTGTGAAAGGGTGACGTTGCGTGGCGAGGTAACCGTTAGTGCTCGTGTCGGTGCGTCAATTAAGTGAAGGGGCATCAGAAGCAAACAAGTCCTAAAAGAAGCATCCAAGCAACACACTGAGGTTTCTTAGAGGAACACGAAGAACCTTGGTAAGCAAATCAAGTTTAGCAACAACATGCACGATTGGCCTAGTCGGTAATCCATGGTTCTGAACTGTTAAGAGCGAAGAATTGACAGGGACTGGCAAAAGCGACACGGCACAAAGCAGCTTGTGTCGTGTATTGGGAGCGCCTTTGTGTCGTGTCCCTTTGGCCAGTCCGTGTCTATTCTTTGCGCTGGAACTGTTCAAATCAAGTTGTCGCGACAGAAACACCTAAATTGAATATGCAATATACATCGTCCTTAAAGGGACTCTGCAACACTTCCGATAAACGCTTTCACTCTTCCATTCGCCCCTGGAAACACTGTAGAAGATATATTTATCGCCACCACGGAGCCGCACTCCGTGATTTGCTCGTAGCAGGAGACCCGCTTTGCATTTCTGTTTTTCTTATGTGACTTTTTTTCTAAAGTAGCTACCTCATGCGTTTATTGCTGCAACTGAAAAGAAACCGGCCAATAGCTCTTTCGTTGCTGTAATAACATCATTTGAGTGTTTGAAGACCGCCTGGACCGGGAAATAGAAAAACATTTTGGGCAAGTTTTTAAGTTACCTGATGAGCATAGTGGAGTAATTTTGGGCTGAAGGTACTTTGTGAGATTAATGGGAGAGGCCTTTGTCCTGCAGTGGGCGTAGATAGGTTGGTGATGATGATGATGACTTTGTGACCCTCTATCTAAGTACTGGATGGGTTTGTTGACTAAATTCTGGAAGTATTGAGAATTTGTTAAAATATGTTGCAGGGTTCTTTCAAATTTTTATATTCCAGACTTTCGTTCAAAGGCACCCGAAGCTCTTTCTTGAGCTTTTTTCGACATCCGAAACGCTTTCAGAACATGGTCAATAAAAGTATCCACTCCTTAGGTTTGGTGCGAGATATCAGAGTTCAATGCAACTGCTCTCCGCATTCCGGATAACTGAAAAACCCACTCAAAAGACCTTTGTCTCTTTCGCGCGTTCTTCGAAGTCCGGGCATCCTTTGGACGTATGTTTGTGTGACAGCACACAAATTCCGTCGCCGCTATCGTCCGGTTTTCTTTGATTTTTTGCTGACCGTTTTTGACGGTCCGCTCCGGTTCCAGCGGCCCGCTCAGCGCAACCGGAGTCATTCGCGGCCATGCGCGCCGCACATGCGCGATGGCGCTCCCACTTGCCGTCGGAGCGAAGTGAACCGTGAAAAACGGTCAGCTAAACCTCGCTGTTTACAGTAACACGAGTATACGATAGCCCCATTAAAAAACACGGCAGCGAAAGAAAAGCCGACACCGAAACGCCATCTTCTACGGCGAGGGAATCATGGAGTGCATTTTCGTGTTTTGCGTTAACCACAGCTTTCGCACTGCTTCGAGGCACGAGGGGAAGAAAGAGCGTTCATTAACCTCGAAGCAGGGAATCCTTCAAATATTACAGTCTAGGCCACAACCGGCCACCTGGAAAGCTGTTGCCTTAGGCATCACATCGTCACTGAATTCACCTCGGATTCCCTCCCTTTCTTTGTGCGCTTTTGCTCACGGAGGAGTCTGGGCTACCTACATATTTTTTCTGTTTTCGCGGCGTTGCATTATTACGCTCACGTGGCAATGTGTGGGACTCGCTTTACGCATTTGATTCGCGGACGGTCATCCACCGCTAAAAATAACAGCAGCGCGGACAGAAGAACGACCTTCACGGCCTCAGACGACACGCGGCACCGTATACACGCCGGTACACAATTGCGGTGGGGAAACACGCACGTGAACGTGGCTTGACTGCAGCAGGCCACGCGTTGCCGCCGGTGTTTTTGCTCGTCTGTTTTTACCGTAGCTTCTCCTATTTGTCCCTAGCGTTCGATTCTTGTCGTTGGTTGTTGCAGCTGTTGTCCCCCGTGGCTGTATATTTCTCAAGAGCTTTGGGTTCTGAGCGGAGTCGGGTTATATTCCCTAACCCAACAGCGATTTCCCGATTCACTAACGCTTGTGCAACGGAAAAATTCGGTGAATTCTTGAGAGCATGCGACGTTGGGTAAGCCATTCTAGGGTAACCATAAGCACACTCTTCAAGCAGACATTTATGCAGTAGTTACCATAGCGGGCTTGTTCTTAGCATTGTAGATGTCAGCGATACACGGCTGAATGACTTTTTTTATAACCGAAAGATTGGGCTGTTTAAAGATATTTCGGATTTTGTTGGACGGCCAACGACGCTTGTTTGTTTATAGAAATAACTAATTACAGCTACGATTTATTTTTTTCGGCTTCCCTTTCATTTTTACGTCACACAAAAAATCACGTTATACATCGTTAAGAGCAACCGCCCACAAAGTAATTTAAAGAATTTTGAGCGAGGAAGGTGCTGCCGTCTAGGGTAAGCACAAACTACTCGCGCGATTTCCAGCCCTGTGGCTGGCGGTTGGACGCGTCGTGTAGCCGATTGCGCCACTAACCTCGGAGTTTTGCCTCTGGTTGTCACATATAAACGAACACGGGCAGTGAAAATGGCCGACAGCTCTCGGGCTCTCTCGGATCAGTTACGGACAGTACCTACGACGATTTAGAAGGTCATACCCTATTTTGAAACTGGAGCAAGCTTACCAGCAGTGTTATTAAAATAACCCGCTTGTTATTAAAATAACACTTACACTGGATGGAACAAATTGATAGCGTATGTAAGAAGCTTGCTTTTGGTTGCTACACACTAATAAAGGCCCGTCAACACTTTCCACTTAATATTCTCCGCTGTCTGTACTTCTCGTTACTACACTGTCATTTATGCTACTGTAGTGAATCGTGGGGTGTTACCTATGCGACCTATTTAATTCCACTGCAGCGATTACAAAAGCGAGCGTTAAGAATAACAACATATTCTCCATTCGATCACCCGAGCAACACATTATTCAATGAACTTAGAGTGCTTTCTTTCACATCTCTCCGTGATTACAAAATTGCCCTTGTAGTCAACACCATAATAAATTGTAACTATCCCCTGCCTTTAACTTTGTTTTCTTTACCCGTTCGTAACACTAGACAAGCTACAAATGGTAATTTCAACCTCCCGATTTGTAAAAATGTCTATGGTGAAAGGTTAATTGAGTTCTTTGGTGCGAAAATCTGGAATGTGCTAACAATCGAAACTAAACTTGCAAGAAATTTTCAGTTTACCTGTAAAATGGTTTTCTTGTCTAATCAACCTGTATAGTTTCATCTGATTACGTGTGCCTTGTTTTTCTGGTCTAAAATGTTTTTCTTGTCTAAAGAACCTGTGAAGGGTTTCTCTTTTTACGTATGCCCTGTATTTTTCTTTTCTGCGTTGTGCC
The DNA here is from genome assembly GCF_048455015.1 of Haemaphysalis longicornis. Taxonomy (NCBI): domain Eukaryota; kingdom Metazoa; phylum Arthropoda; class Arachnida; order Ixodida; family Ixodidae; genus Haemaphysalis; species Haemaphysalis longicornis. Next base: position 226,827,861 of record NW_027526203.1, on the reverse strand, counting down.
TTGTTTTGCTATTCAATAATGCATTTATGCTTTGGACCGGACACTAGCCTTCGGCTATCGGTCCAAATATTTTTGTATTGTTTAAGAGATGCGTTTAATAAAGTTGACTTATGAAAAAAAAATGTTTCAGAGTCGACCTTTCTCGCGTTTAAAAAGGCGCGGGCTTTCTGTTAAAAAAAGTCCACGTCTTTTTTAACACATGTGCTGAACAGGAGTTTCCGCGTACATTTATTTTACATTTACATGTACTACTTGCCTTCATGTTTGTTCCAGGAAACTTCTCAGTTAAGCTCCACCAATCCTATATCATTCTTCACGACATGTGACGTCACAAATCGTAGTTTGATTGATTGTAGGGTTTAACGCGCCGACGCAAAGCAGGCGATGAGGCGCGACGTAGTGGAGGGCTCCGGATTAATTTTGACCACCTGGGGATCTTTAACGTGCACTGAAATCTCGTACACACGGGCATTTTTGCTTTTCGCCTCCACCAGAAAAGTGGCAGCAACGGCCGGGAATTCAACCCGCATTCTCGTCCCAAATCGTAGTACGGCAAAGTGTATGAGGCGGCGCTACCACTTTTCACACTTAGCTTTTTCTTTGTTAATATCAACTGCTGCTGCCACGAGTGGAATATTTCCGTTCACGGCCCCGTAATGTTTTGATGTAGGCTAGCGTATTTCGAGCGAGATTTTAAGAAACAAATAAAAATTAGGCGATATAATTTTCCCTGTTTTACATCACGCGTCATGGGCATGTCATAGAAATTTTCCCGTCCGGTTTTCCAATGGAAGTGCGATCAGATATATAAGCAGAGGCACCGACATGAGTGCGAGCGCACAGTTGCCTCTTGTTTTATATTGACCGCGCTCCACGGCGCCGACGCATTTACCGTCGCGTGTCGCGTTTAGTACAACCTACGGTGCAGTCACTGCGTGGCAAATATTTTTTAAAGCTTTTACCTAGATTCCACTATCTCTAATGAGAGTGACCAGGCGTACGTCATGTGCCACACATCATGCATAGGCTATGGAGTTCAAGCTGCTTCGTGCTTCGATAATAATATATGCAGCTCCACGGCCACTGGGTGACTATTTTTTTTCTCTCGCAGCGACTCAAACGAGCTACCCGACATAGTTGATCATACAAAAAAAAAAAAAAAAAGAACGCTCTACCCTTCACGGCGTAGGGTACGTGCGTGCAGGCGCCGGTGTCGGCCTCGAACCTCCAGCCGTGGAAGGGGCACTCGATGCAGTCGCCCACCACGCGGCCCATCACGCCCAGGTGGGCGCCCAGGTGCGGGCAGTAGGCGTCCATCACGTGTGCGACGCCGGCCTCCGTGCGGAACGCCACCAACTCTACCCCTGCGATGAACGGGGAAAAAAGTGGTCAGAACGGACAGATGATTGTTTGCAATTAGTTCTCGTCTTTTGTACTGCTGGTATGTTTTGAAAAACTGGTGCGGACTTCCTTTGTCCTCTTTTCGACGTCGCCCTTTTGACATCGCCACCCCCCCCCCCCCTACCCATTTTTTTTCCAAGGCCGTTTTAAGCGCGTGTCCTTAAAGGGACCCTGACACAATTTTTTCAACTCTATAAGAAATCCTAAGTGCTTTCAGAATGTATTCACCCAACACACCCAGCCCTTAGATAAGGGGGTCGCAAAAAACCCAGTTAAAAATCACTGCTCTATGTACATCAGGTAACTTTGAAACTCGCTCAAAAGATTTCTCCCTCTTTCCCGGTCTCCAATTACGTCATTACGGCCATGTAGCGGCTGTTGGCCTGTTTTCATTCAGTCGCAGCAATGAATTCTTTTCGATAGCAACTTTAAAAATGAAGCCACAAAAACAAACCAGGAACGGAAGGCGTATCGGCTGCGACGAGCAAATCACGCAGTGCCACTCCGTGCTGGCGATAACTATAGCTTTCGCAGTGCTTCCAGACGCGAAGGAAAGAATGAAAGCGCTTATCGAAGGTTTTGCAAGGTTCCTTTACAAGCATTAGAGCAAGAATAAACAGCGCGAACACAAACTATATAACACCAGACCATTGCAGGCTCCGCTCGTAGAGGTAAACCATTGTTTACTTTTACGACCGCCGAAAACGAGGCATAATTGCACACAGCTCGTGCGCTTGCGTTACCAATTATTCGCATTCGCCTCAGACAAGCTTTAAATGGCCCAGCATCCTCGTTTTTACTAGGGTTGAAATAGAATCTTTCGGCATGACCCAGACGGCCCCCAGTCTGCTCAAAGTTTATTATAAAATGGCATTAATATACGCACGTTTCCAAATAGCAGCCCTTTAAATTGTTCGTTTCAGTTCTCGCGTTTTTTTTTTTTTTGATCTAACGGCGAAAGGCCCAGCTGTAACAAGCATGCACACAGGCGGGGCACTCTGCTACGCATCCCCTGTGTTCATTAGCAGCAGCCCTTTGAATAATTTGTCCCGATCATCTGTTATTTTCTCTGGGCAAATAGAGAAAGGCCAAGGTCTGAGAGCAATAGACTTCAACTACGTTAACTCGATACTTCAGTACGTACTGCTGCGAAAGGAGTCTCCCCCAATCTAATTAGGCACAACGCAGGCAGCAGCGCCAGAGTAGTAACGCAGAGACTGCCAAGGAAACACCTGAAAGTAACTCGCAATTCCCCATGGGTTCGGTGTGACACCTGGTCCGGAAGGAAGCATCATCGTGGATATCAGCAAGCACTGGCGTACGCAGGGGGGAGGGGGGGGATGTGCCTGTGCCCCTCCCCCCTTCCTCGCTGAAATTTTCGATCACGGGGTGGGGGGGGGGCGAGGTAGGGGAGGATTGATTGATCAAATTCAATTTCAAATTCAACTTCAAATTTATTTTTTCTCTCAACATAATACAATGTCTACAATGTCGATGGTCTCCCTGGCAAGTAAACTGTTCCTACAGCTTGACTGGGCCAGGGAGCCAAATTGGCAGCTCAATGACGACTGTTGAAAGTACAGTGCGGTTAAAACGGAGGATGCCGTATGACAGTACCTTTGAGAAGGTCGATAAACATCACAAAAAAATAAAAACAATAAAATACTTGTATAACGAGATTGAACGCATTGGTTCGGCGTCACATAATCATGTACAGGTAAAAGAGCAGACAAGACAATTCACGCATATTTACACAAACAATATAGCAAACGGAATTCAAAAATAATCCTTTCCGACAAACGCTTTACGTAAAGAAGCACGTGGTTTAACGCATTACGTGAGGAGGGTTTAACGTAAACCCTCCTTACGTAAGCAGGATTTAACGCATTACGTAAGGAAGCATGAGGTTTAACGCGCCGACGCTACACAGCCGAAGAGGCACGCCGTAGTGGAGGGCTCCGGAATAATTCTGACCACCTGACCACCTGGGGATCTTTAACGTGCGCCGAAATGTCGAACACACGGGCGTTTTCGCTTTTCGCCTCCAGCGGTAAAGGAGATGGCCACTAACTCTGCTTATCATGAAATAATTACTACCAGCAATGAGTTTCGTGTCGCAAATTATACGCACAAACCATATGCGGCTCAGAATTTTCAGCCACAGAGATCAGGCATATTACTGAGGTAAAACGAATTAATGAATTTTTATTTGGAATATATTTCTTGATTGGGCTTTTTTCTGCTTAGTTTGTTGTTTTTATTACTCATTTCATGTTCTTCATTTATCTTTACTGAGGCAAACGCAAGCAGTATAAAATCTAGACTATACCCAGGACCAGAACATTCGCACAAGGAAGCTAATACCATGACATCAAAGGTATGTTTCAGCAAGCAATGAGACAGAGGAGCTTGTTTTTATCAAACATCTGTCTTGAAAGGTTTTTCGTAGACACTCGGATTAGAAACCAGCAGCAATATGAATACCGTCTTCGCAGATAATTTATTCAGCCAAGCGGTCATGAAATCCAAAAATGTATGTAAAGTACTATTTAACTAGTATTCGTTAGAATTTTTCCCTGTTAGCCTAAGAGCACATACGTTCATATTTGGACCTTAGAACCAATTAAGAAATAAAGCAATGTTTCTGGCATATAGTTCACGAGATGCAGCGAAACGTAATTGGCGTTTTATGAGTTATTTCGCAGCAGACGGTAACCGTGTGCACCATATACCCGCTTTAGAGTAGCTTTCTGGCTGCTTGTTTAACTGATTCAATCCTCACAACTCAGCAAGACGCTAGACAAGGATACATTTTCCAACACTCACCAAGTGCATCTATAGGCTTCACTTGGCCGGGCCGGAGTTCTTGAGATTCGAGAAGAGGGATCCAGCCATTGGGAAAAACAGGCGGTGAGTCTTTAAAGTCTCTTGTTCGTCGTCGACGGGTATTCTACGAAAAAAAAGGTTGAAGTCACATGTCGCAGTCAACCAAGCATTTTCTTCGGGAAACTTGATTACGCGTCCTTTCCAGCTGGAGCTATGCCTTCCCTAGCTCACAGAAAGATAATTTGTCCAAGAGTCCCAGGTCCGCTGCAACGCTCGGGCTATTGGCTTTTCCTGCACGATTAAACTAATTATTTCTATTAAATATGGGTTACAAGGACCCTGCTTTTTAGAATTACTGGCTATTCACAGTGGCATTGGTGACGCCCCTTGGATTTTGACACTGTGCTGAGTGCACGTCCACTACAACCCTCGGCGACGGATCGATGCTGGTGAGTAGAAATGCTGTTTTCAGGGGCTTACCAAACAAACAAGCGTGAGAGCACCTGTATGAGTACGCCCTGAATCGCCTAACAAGCAAACAGTTGCGATTCCTGTAAAATGATAATCAGTGTGTGAACGAGGCGCAACGAGTGAACAGACAGTGTTTAGCCCCATCGCTCGTCTTGTGCCCTCCATTCGATGCTTGTACCATGTACCAATCATGTACCAGCCAGCCTGTAGGCTTACTGGCATCTGTGGATGTTATTTTATACCAGACCTGGCAGCATCGAATACTTGGGTACGCACTGTTACTCGGAGCTCCCCGGGCGGACTCTCTCATAAATGATACCCTTCATGAACGCGAAAGTAAGTTAGCACAAGAAAATGCGAATAATAAGGCCGTGTTTTCACAAAAAATATGAAGGAAGCTCACACTAACGCGTAGGACTTGAAGGTAGCGAAGCTGTACGCAACTTCCGCGACCAAAACGAAGGTTTGAGTCCACGATTGCAGCTGATTTGCTTCTTCGCTGCCGAAACGACATTTACCTCATCTGTGTTGCTACAAGTGTGAGCTTCCTGCCTTGTTTAGCTCTGGCTCTTACTTGTAGGCCACAACCTAGAATAATAATCTCAGATTTCAAATTGGCCATTCCAAATTTTGCACGAGGCAATATCTCCTCGGATGTGCTCCAAATTCTCCAGCAAAATCCACCTACTGTCTCTGTGGAACTCGTCTGGGCCCCTGCCCATGCAGGGCTAGAGGGGAATGAGGCGGCACACATGACGGCCCGACAGCTTACATACCGGGCCGGCATGAACCCCTTCCCCACCATGGCGCCAGGTCCACCAGAGACAAGCTGATAACTTTTAACGACATAACAGAGCACTACCTTCTCTCCCGTCGTCTCTACCAACCAGCCCATACATTTTTTTCCACAACATAAAGTACGAACATGGAGACTCCTTCAAACGGGAGCCTTCCCAACGAGATCCCTTCTCCATAACATTCGCCAGTCAGAATTCTCCTCTCCTGAATGTCCCGTTTGTGGTGCGTATGCATCACTCACCTATTGCATTTAAGAATGCCCTCAAAATCTTTTCCCCCCAATCACCAGCAGCGAGCAGTGGGAGGAGGCGCTGGGCAGCTCCGACCTGGCCACCCAAGAGCTCTTGGTTGAACGAGCTGCTTTAGTCTCCACCAGCCTGGTGGCCACCCCGTCTCCATAACCCATCTTTTCCTAATGAAGTTCTCTCTCTGTCTCTCTCTCTCTCTCTCTCTCTCTCTCTCTCTCTCTCTCTCTCTCTCTCTCTCTCTCTCTCCTCAACTAGATATACCCTACCTAGGGATCATGACCTGTGCCCACTGCTCATCTCTTGGCACCTTATACTACCTGGTATGGGAGTGCCAGTAATCCATGTCTTTATCACCCATTCCCAACCCTACCTACGAACAGTGGGTAGACCGGCTGACCAGGTCGACCCTTGTGGCGCCACAAGAAGTTGCCGCTAGAGCCCGGCCGACCAGCCAGGACGAGGACATCCCGGACTGAGTACGCCGCCCACAGGGCTGGTGCCCCTGTCATCTTGCAACAATAGCTCATTTCTGGACATTTTTAATCCTCCTCCTTCTCCTCCCCCTCGTCCTCCTCGAGCCGGGGCACTTTAGCTGTACAGTGCGCGTCTCGCTTGCCTACATATAAGGCAAGCGAGAGCATGCTTGCGACATCTGCTGGTGGCTGCTGGGTTGGAGATAGCTTGCAGTTGCGCGAGCGCGGATCTCGGACATGTTCGGACCTGTCTGTATCATCACCCACCAGCGGCACTTCTGTTACGCAGTGCCCCACGTAAGCGGTGACACGGAAGATTACGCGTCGTTGTCTATGTCTGACGCGCACTACCTTTGGAGGAGCCATCGGGGATTAAGTTGATGTCATAGGATTAAGCTAGGTTATGGCAACACGTGAGAGCTTTATGGCGTTGAAAAGAGGGCATATTCTTTGTTATCGAGGGAATCGAGAAAGGAAAGAGATTGGGATAGGATTCTTAACGCAGAACAAGGAATCAGGGAATGTAAGGGAATGCTACAGCATTAGTAAGAGCGCAGTAGCCTTCTCTCTCTCTCTCTCTCTCTCAGTAGCCGTTGCGTTCAATTGATGTGTGTAGGTACTGGTTAAAGGTAGTAAAAACCTACGCGCCAACCTTTGTAGCTACAATAGCGAGGCTGTTAACTGTTGCTTCGGGTAAGCCAAAGCACCAATTAATAATGAAAAGGCAGAGTACCCGGTAGAAATTGGAGGCTCAAACGCAAAGTATAGGCGACAAGCACGTCGGTGAAAGTGCAGTGGGAAATTTCGGAACAGGCGAGATGATCGACTGGTTGGGTTTGCGGAACGAAATAACCCGACGGTTGGGAATAAATTCTTATGCAAACGAATGAGCAGGAACTGAACGTCAGTAAGCCCCAAGAGGAACGCCTTTTAGTAAGTTTATAATACGATACTATCTGAAACGGCAGCAAGAATTACGTGTCGCTTATAGCGGCAAGATTGGGAGTACGTACCTTTTTTTTTTGAAAACTCCGGGACTATACTCGCATCACGGAGCGCCAAGAGGTACAAAAAAAGGGGTAAGAAGTGATTGAGGGTTAGAGGTTGGAGGAAGAAGAAACCAGCCCGAAGAACAAGTGACAACTTTGTGGGCGCATTTATGCGGTTCAAATAGAGCAGAATAACACACAAAGTGGCCTACATTTCTCGCTAGTTTCTAAGTACTTCGTAGATAATCCTAAAACGAATAACAAAAAAAAACATTAGGGAGTAGTCGAAATACGCCAGCGAGAACATCAAGGATAATAACGAAATAGTTCTCTAGTGCACAATTTGCAACCTTCATGGTATCCCGAAGCCATTACACTGCGCTGGCTGACTGCAACTTGAGTCGTTCCTAAGCGCAGTGGGTTCTTGCCATCCTTCTTTCCCGTCCTACGATTGATTTGATTGATTGTATGGTTAAACGTGCCGATGCAACGCAGGCGATGAGGCGCGCCGTAGTGGAAGGCTCCGGAGTAATCTTGAACACATGGGGATCTTTATCGTACGCCGAAATCTCGTACACACAGGCGTTTTTCTTTTCGCCTCTATCAGAAAAGTGACCACCGTGGCCGGGAATCGAACCCACATCCTCGTGCTCAGCACACAACGCCTTAGCCACTGAGCAACCACGGCGATTGTCCCGTCCTATAGCTCTATGCTCTGAGGAAATGTTAAAAAAAATCCCGCCATCTCCACGAAGTGAATGATGATGAGAGGGGTGAAGTTAAAATGCTTCTCGGTAAAACCGTGAAACATTCGCCCACACATCATATAAAGACTCGACACGTCAAGCTTTCCACCGCTCCATTGACAAGCCCGTCGACGACGTCGATGTTTGTGGTGATTATGTAGGGCTTGTTTGGGACGATGATAATCTCCATGGGTAAGTTGGTGAATTCGGTGTGTGACATTTTAGCCACCTTGGCCGTCGCCTTCTGCAGAGCGTCTTGTGTCGCGTACCCCTGGTACGTGTCTTGAGCTCGCAGGCGACGAACGACAACCTCTTCTTCTTCCTCTCCTCCTTGTTGGGTAGCAAGGAACGCGTTGAACGTTATCACCTCTTCGGCCAATCTTTGGTTGGCCTATCCCTAGGGGATCCTGCCACGATCATCATCAATGTGCCGTGTACAATGTGCCGTGTACGGCTGGGACAGGGCTCGAGCGAGAGGAACTTCGCCCCTAAAAACTAGCCCAAAGTCATAGTCAAGTATTCCCGGAGCCACATATGTCAAATTTGAAGGAAACAATGCTGAGAAAGGAGGCTGCCTGCATCCCACCTCATGTTTTCCGAAATCCATCAGTACATCTAAGGTACGTATTGCGATAGATTGGTCTTTGCTTCTACGTGGCCTGCTTTCGAATTAGTGCATACCAGCCTGGCGATCCAAATAGTAGAGGGGCAGAACTTCGTGTACGAAGAGGTCTAACACACAGACCAATTTCCTACAGTCGTCCTTGTCCTGTCAGTATACGCCTCGAGCTTCGCGATCGCTGCGCCGCCTGCCCCCGCTTCTCCGCGGCGCTTACGGGGGAGGGGGGGGGGGGCGCTGCGTGGCTGGTAGGGGCTAACGCAGTGTTTTTTGGATCTATTACGCTTCTATTTGGCTTTCCGAGCCAGACACAACTAGTTATAATGATGTCTGTAAGCAAATAATGCGTTTAGGGCCATCAAAAGACAGCTGTGTCTTGGTAGAGGGCTACAACGCCAACAAGAGCTATCCGGTGACGCGGTTCCGCGCGCTTCTACGCCGCTCTTACAGGCCTCGGTGACGGTAGCAGCATATAACCACTGTCACCTCCGAATACTTCAGGAACAAGAGAATTCCATAGTCACCTCGTTTAGACATGATACTGGACAGAGAGGTTGGCTTCGTTTTGTAGCGCAGACAACGAATGCGGCTTTGTATCAAATACATATGCCGTTGAAAAATATGTTTCGGGGATGTGGTTAACAAATATCTGACAATAACTTGTGCCTTTTATGGGAATATAAGCCATGGAAAAATGTTAAGTATATTCCAAGGATGTGGCTCATTAAATAAGTGCCCACTCACGCCTTTCAGCAAGGACCAAAGAAAATTAATGAAACCATGGAAAAATAAATGGCCTGCGAAGTCCGGAAGAAACAGAACAGCTCGTACGGTAATGAGAAAACCCACTGCCTCTTCGGAAATGCTAAAGACATTTGCCGAAACTCCACCGGACCAACTACATGAGAAATCCACTGACATTTCGCAAGACATGAGGGGGGGGGGGGGGAAGCTTATTAACTAAAGGTGTGTACAAATGCAGAGCGAAATCAAACAATTAACGTATTTGTAAGGACACACACAAGCTACACCTTCACTTTCCTTTTTTTTACAACTTCAACGAACAGCTGATCACTCGGCGGAACGCATATGAGTTTACTGTATACGTTCACAGGCGATGAAAGGTACGGTTGAAAGAGTGCGGCATCTGATAACACCCTCTAATTTCAGTTTGTGCTAGATTCTGCAGGCGTCCTGTGTCATATTTGAAGAAGCGTTTAGTCGTTTCCGGATTTCTCTATAAGCCCGTCTCCGTCCTGCTCGCGGAAGATATATGTAGCAGATGATCGATTGTGAGCGCTCACCTCGCGACAAGGCGACCCAGCATTAAATTTTTGTCGTGTGCTGATGCCCGCGTAGAATTTTGCGTTATCCGTCGAACTTATTTCCTATAATGTTCGCGAAATTTATGCCTCACTGGCTTGCCAAGGGATCAATATCTGAGGTATGAAGCGTAACTGGCGTGGTCAGGTATGGGTGCTCCGCTAGATCATGTAAACCCACAAAAACGATTTACGTTGTAATGTATAGCCGTAGAATGACCACATGAAGAAACACTTCTTACGGAGATACTGTTATTAAATTTCCGGCCGGCGGAATTGCAATCAGTTCCATGTATATGCCGGTTTCGCAACGCCGGCCTGTGAAACACGCTTGTACCGCACAACGATCGCGTCAGAAACATTTACGCTCTCGTGAATACATCACGCCTGCGAACAGATTCTGATTCTGATGGTAGGGTTTTACGCGCCGACGCAACGCAGGCGATGAGGCGCGCCGTAGTGGAGGGCTTCGGATTAATTTTGACAACCTGGGGATCTTTAACGTGCGCCTAAATCTCGTACACAAGGGGCGTTTTTGCTTTTCGCCGTCATCAGAAAAGCGGCGCCGCGGCCGGGAATCGAACCCGCGACCTTATGCTCAGCAGCGCAATGCCTTAGGCACTGAGCCGCCGCAGCGGGTACATGTGGGAAGAGAGTGTCTTGTCCAGATAAATATGCATTTCGAACGCGTGCAGCACAACGCCTTAGCCACTGAGTCACCGCGGCGGATGGAAGGGAAATTGTCGGCTTCATTGTCAGAGACGCAATTTGTTTAATTCTAATCACGGGAGATGGGGCGTCATAGGTTTGTGTTTATGCGTTTGTGCGATTTCCTTATAATGGATGCTTGGTAATCGCTGCTGCGGGCTCCTTTCTTCTGTTAGTTTAGTTTCGTGTGCACGGACGCACGCAGAATTGGTTTTTGTATGGTACGCCCCTTGTACCAAGGCATGCACTACACTGAAGAAGCATAAATTAACATTAACAGCGGCAACACGTGTCTGCCTTGCGCAAAACTCTCTGATTTCCCTCCACACGCGCGTCACAGCGAAGTAATATTTCATAATCAAACTTGACGGCATGGGTCTACACATTTCAGTCCGATACGCAGTTACACAAGCCTCCGAAATTCCAGGAAGAAGGCCACAGGCTCACTCTGATCGCGCGCATGAAAACAGGTTTTCCCAGAGGAAAACATTCCTCGTGCCACGTGCGTCGCCCGTGCTATTCACGCACCACTATTTTATATCACGCCACCACACCGCCTTTCCCCGCGTCACGTCACCCCATCTCCGGTCACCCTTTCGTAAAATGAAAAGTATCCACTCAGTATGGCGCCATTTGACTTGTGGAAAGCAGGTATCGAAAAGCCATGTGCTTCGTTGTTCACACCTTGAATGAGACCGATAGTCCTCTGTTGGGCCTCCCGCAACATAACTGGTAGTAACTAGGGGCCACGTAAATTTTATGAGCATCCAATAGTTTATTTAAAGGGACCCTGCAACACTTTCGATAAACGGTTTAACTCTCTTTCGCGTCTGGAAGCAATTCGAAAGCTACAGTTATCGCCAGCACTGAGCATCACTGCGTGATTTGCTCATCGCACCAGATGCGCCTTCCGTTTCTGCTTTGTTTCCGAGGCTTTCTTTTTAAAGTTGCTATCGAACAGCGTTCATTGCTGCAACTGACGAAAACCGGCCAACAGCCGATACATGGCCTCAGTGACGTAATTCGGACCGTCGAAGAACGTAAAGACCGGGAAAGAGAGAAAAATCTTTTGAGCGAGTTTCGAAGTTCTCTGATGGGCACAGAGCAGTAATTTTTGGCTGAGGTACTTTGCGACCTCCTAATCTAAGTACTGGGTGTGTTGGGTGACTACGTTCTGCGAGCATTTAAGATTTCAAAAAAAAAGTTGAAAAAAGTGTTGCCAGGTCCCTTTAATATTCTGAAGCGCAGAGTAGTTGTTCGAGATGGGCGCGACAGCCACCACATCACCGGAAATTCGGTGCTTCGCTGCAATCGTCGCCAGCACACCCAAAACATCCCAACCCTTCCACCTGCATGCACACCGTTCCTTCTACTTCGTATTGAAATTTTGTGCACTGTTAATGGTTGTCGTCTTGCGCAGGTGTTTCACCCGAAGCACTCGGATGCGTCAATAAGTTTCAGCGCTGCAGGTCTAAGTCGAGCTCCGTACGCCTAATCATTATGCAGAGATTTAGGTCACAGCAATGGCAACTGCGCTGCAATGACCACAGGGCCGGCCTGTGCAGAGTGCACACGAACCTATTTCAAATTAAAGGAACGGCGTACCACCCTGCTTCCTACTTCGCGGTCAGGCTTTCCACTGTGATTGTCCACGAATAAGGAACCTTATTCTGTCTTAATTCACCGAGCCCCTGTTTGCCATTTCTGAGATATACATATATATACATATATATACATATATATATATATATATATATATATATATATATATATATATATATATATATATATATATATATATATATATACACATATATATATATATATATATTGAGAGACGGCGTTTCGCAAGAAGGCCTTTATTCGGTCGCCGAGCCCAGACGTTCGTCCGCAGTCAAAGCGAGGGGATGATGATGATCATTAACAGATGATAATGGCGATGGGTGCACAGACATGACTAAACGGGAAACACACCCCTTGGTGTCCACAATGCAAGCGATGATGGTTATGTTGCGTTTGGGCATAATGTCCGGCAATAACGTCCCTATGCTCACAATATATATATATATATAGATATATATATATACAGGGTGTCCCAGCTATCATGCACCAAGATTTAAAAAAAGAGTAAAGGCGTAACTCGAAAGAAACCAGGTGAATAATGTTTGCAGTACTGTGAAGAAGCGGACAGTATTTTTTCTTTCATGAGACCTAATTAACTAATTGTAATTAATTATCTAACTCGAGAAATACTCTCCTAATCACTAAAGTGTCAATGAGGCACTTGAAGGTAACCACGAGGGGCATCTAACTGCGGTATTTTCAGCTATGAACTAATTGCGTACACATTTATTCTGACTGATAAAGGAAACCCGCGAAATATGAAAAATACCACGTGACGGCGCCTCCGCGCGCACCGTAAAGCAACGCCCTCAAACAGGCTGCCTCTGAGTTAGCCAGAATGAAAAAGACAAAAGAAAGATAGAAGAAATCGGGACCGAGTTTTTTCCTTATCTGCACACGCGTCCCGCGAATCTTGCTGTTGCTGCTCCTTCCATGCATGCTATTATCAAGGTGATGCGCTGTCTCTTCGGGCGGGTAACACGCGAAGCAGTTGCTTTCAATCAGCTTTGTTTGGGGACGCTGCTTTACAATGCGCGCGTAAGCGTCGTCACGTGGTATTTTTCATATTTCGCGGGCTTCCGTTATGAGTCAAAATAAATGAGTACGCAATTAGTTCGTCGCTGAAAATAGCGCAGTTAGATGCCCCTCGTGGTTACCTACAAGTGCCTCATTGACACGTTAGTGATTAGGACAGTATTTCTCGAGTTAGATAATTAATTACAATTAATTATTTAAGTCTCATTAACAAAAAAATTACTCTCCGCTTCTTCACAGTACTGCGAACAATATGCACTAGGTTTTCTTCGAGTTACACAATTTCTCTTTTTTTAAATCTTGGTGCATGATAGCTGGGACACCCTGTATATATATATATATATATAGGCTCACAGGCTCAGTTGCTAATTTCTTGTACTTTCAGCACGTGCACAAACC